>NW_028318263.1:310000-377500 GCF_062004578.1 Staurois parvus | reverse complement strand
GTCCATCGTTCCTTTGATGCGGTGCAGTTGTCCTGTCCCCTTACCAGAAAAACACCCCCAAAGCAGAATGTTTCCACCACGTTTCACAGTTGGGATGGTGTTCTTGAGGTCATAGGCAGCATTCCTCCTCCAAACACGGCGAGTTGAGTTGATGCCAAAGAGCTGGATTTTGGTCTCATCTGACCACAACACTTTCCACCAGTCCTCGTCTGCATCATTCAGATTGTTTTCTTGGTGACTGTGGTCCCAGCTGCCTGGAGATCATTGACAAGATCCTCACGTGTAGTTCTGGGATGATTCCTCACTGTTCTCATGATCATTGACACTCCACGAGGCGAGATCTTGCACGGTGCACCAGACCTAGGGAGGCTGACACTTGTTTTGTGTTTCTTCCATTTGTGAATGATTACACCAACTGTTGTCACCTTCTCACCAAGCTGCTTGGCCATAGTTTGGTAGCCCAGTCCAGCCTTGTGTAGGTCTACAACTTGTCCCTGACATCCTTGGACAGCTCTTTGGTCTTTGCCATGGTGGAGAGTTTGGAATCTGATGGTTTGATTGCTCCTGTGGACAGGTGTCTTTTATACAGGTAACACAATGAGATAAGCAGCACTCCCTTTAAGAGACTGCTTCTAATCTCAGTTTGTTACCTGTATGAAAGACACCTGGTAGCCAGAAATCCTGCTGAATGATAGGGGATCAAATACTTATTTCCCTCATGAACATGCAGATCAGTCATCATTTGTTAGACGCATTTCTGCTGAATTTTGTGTTGCTATTCTGTCTCTCAGTGTTACAATACACCGAACATTCGATTTGTAGACCGATCATTTCTTTGTGAGGGGCGAACATTCAACATCAGCAGGGAAGCAAATAGGCATTTCCTTCACTGTATACACGTGATTTTGCATTTCCGGGTAGGGGGCGCGTGCGTGCCTTCCTGTGCCGCCATGTGTGGCCACGGCTGTCAATCGCTGCTGCCCAGTGATTTCCAATGGGGAGAACTGTTTTGTTTACTAACAGTCCTCCTCCCTGTCAGCTGGTGCACACTGCACAGCCACCCAGAGCAGTTTGATTACAGTGAAGCACACAGACACCGCCCCCTAGTACTCCCAGCTCACAGTTAACCCTTTGATCGCCCCTCGTTACATAGTTAGTCTGGCTGAAAAAAGACAAAAGTCCATCCAGTTCAACCATAAAAAAAAAAAAAAAGTTATAATCCTATACCCACAGTTGATCCAGAGGAAGGCAAAAAAACTAGCAAAGCACGATCCCTATAAATGTTATATCCAGTTATATTCTGTGTATCCAAGAAAGAATCCAGGACTTTCCTACAGCAATCCACTGAGCTGGCCACAACCAACTCCTGAGGGAGTCTATTCCACATTCTCACAGCTCTTACTGTGAAGAAACCTTTCCGTGTTTGGAGATTAAATTTCTTTTCCTCCAGATGTAAAGAGCGCCCCCTTGTCCTCTGTGATGACCTCAGGGGGAATAACTACACCGAGTTCACTATATGAACCACTGATGTATTTATACATGGAGATCATATCCCCCCCTTATGTATTATACATGGTGATCATATCCCCCCTTATGTATTATACATGGAGATCATATCCCCCCTTATGTATTATACATGGAGATCATATCCCCCTTATGTATTATACATGGTGATCATATCCCCCCTTATGTATTATAATGGAGATCGTATCCCCCCATATGTATTATACATGGAGATCGTATCCCCCCTTATGTATTATACATGGAGATCGTATCCCCCCTTATGTATTATACATGGAGATCGTATCCCCCTCTTATGTATTATAATGGAGATCGTATCCCCCCATATGTATTATACATGGAGATCGTATCCCCCCTTATGTATTATACATGGAGATCATATCCCCCTTATGTATTATACATGGAGATCGTATCCCCCCTTATGTATTATACATGGAGATCGTATCCCCCCTTATGTATTATACATGGAGATCGTATCCCCCCTTATGTATTATACATGGAGATCGTATCCCCCCTTATGTATTATACATGGAGATCGTATCCCCCTCTTATGTATTATAATGGAGATCGTATCCCCCCATATGTATTATACATGGAGATCGTATCCCCCCTTATGTATTATACATGGAGATCATGTCCCCCTTATGTATTATACATGGAGATCGTATCCCCCCTTATGTATTATACATGGAGATCATATCCCCCTTATGTATTATACATGGACATCATATCCCCCCTTATGTATTATACATGGTGATCGTATCCCCCCCTTATGTATTATAATGGAGATCGTATCCCCCCCTTATGTATTATACATGGAGATCGTATCCCCCCTTATGTATTATACATGGAGATCGTATCCCCCCCTTATGTATTATACATGGAGATCGTATCCCCCCTTATGTATTATACATGGAGATCGTATCCCCCCTTATGTATTATACATGGAGATCGTATCCCCCCTTATGTATTATACCTGGAGATCGTATCCCCCCTTATGTATTATACATGGAGATCATATCCCCCCCCCTTATGTATTATACATGGCGATCATATCCCCCCTTATGTATGATACGTGGAGATCATATCCCCCCCCATATGTATGATACGTGGAGATCATATCCCCCCCATATGTATGATACGTGGAGATCATATCCCCCCCCATATGTATGATACGTGGAGATCATATCCCCCCCCTTATGCATGATACGTGGAGATCATATCCCCCCCCTTATGTATTATACATGGTGATCATATCCCCCCTTATGTATTATACATGGAGATCATATCCCCCCTTATGTATTATACATGGAGATCATATCCCCCCTTATGTATTATACATGGAGATCATATCCCCCCCCTTATGTATTATACATGGAGATCATATCCCCCCCCTTATGTATTATACATGGAGATCATATCCCCCCCCTTATGTATTACACATGGAGATCATATCCCCCCTTATGTATTACACATGGAGATCATATCCCCCCTTATGTATTACACATGGAGATCATATCCCCCCTTATGTATTACACATGGAGATCATATCCCCCCTTATGTATTACACATGGAGATCATATCCCCCCTTATGTATTATACATGGAGATCATATCCCCCCTTATGTATTATACATGGAGATCATATCCCTCTTATGTATTATACATGGAGATCATATCCCCCCTTATGTATTATACATGGAGATCATATCCCCCCCTTATGTATTATACATGGAGATCATATCCCCCCCTTATGTATTATACATGGAGATCATATCCCCCCTTATGTATTATACATGGAGATCATATCCCCCCCTTATGTAGTATACATGGAGATCATATCCCCTCCTTAATCTCCTCTTCTCTGTATCACACACAGCCCCCCTCAACCAGTTACAATGTATCGCACAGCCCCCCCCCCTCCGCCAGTTACAATGTATCGCACAGCCCCCCTCCACCAGTTACAATGTATCGCACAGCCCCCCCCCCATCGCCCGTTACAATGTATCGCACAGCCCCCCCCCACCTTCCGCCAGTTACAATGTATCGCACAGCCCCCCCCCCTCCACCAGTTACAATGTATCGCACAGCCCCCCCCTCCACCTTCCGCCAGTTACAATGTATCGCA
Organism: Staurois parvus; assembly: GCF_062004578.1. Taxonomy (NCBI): domain Eukaryota; kingdom Metazoa; phylum Chordata; class Amphibia; order Anura; family Ranidae; genus Staurois; species Staurois parvus. Next base: position 373,852 of record NW_028318263.1, on the reverse strand, counting down.
CAGCCCCCCCCCCACCTTCCGCCAGTTACAATGTATCGCACAGCGCCCCCCCCCACCGGTTACAATGTATCGCACAGCCCCCCCCCCGGTTACAATGTATCGCACAGCCCCCCCCCCCCCGGTTACAATGTATCGCACAGCCCCCCCACCGGTTACAATGTATCGCACAGCCCCCCCACCGGTTACAATGTATCGCACAGCCCCCCCACCGGTTACAATGTATCGCACAGCCCCCCCCCCCCCCACCGGTTACAATGTATCGCACAGCCCCCCCTCCACCGGTTACAATGTATCGCACAGCCCCCCCCCCCCCCCCACCGGTTACAATGTATCGCACAGCCCCCCCTCCACCGGTTACAATGTATCGCACAGCCCCCTCCACCGGTTACAATGTATCGCACAGCCCCCCCCCCGTTACAATGTATCGCACAGCCCCCCCCCGTTACAATGTATCGCACAGCCCCCCCCCCACCGTTACAATGTATCGCACAGCCCCCCCTCCCCGTTACAATGTATCGCACAGCCCCCCCCCCGTTACAATGTATCGCACAGCCCCCCCCCCCGTTACAATGTATCGCACAGCCCCCCCCCGTTACAATGTATCGCACAGCCCCCCCCCCGTTACAATGTATCGCACAGCCCCCCCCCCCGTTACAATGTATCGCACAGCCCCCCCCCCCCCCGTTACAATGTATCGCACAGCCCCCCCCCCCCGTTACAATGTATCGCACAGCCCCCCCCCCCAGTTACAATGTATCGCACAGCCCCCCTCCACCAGTTACAATGTATCTCTCTCGCCGGCCCCTCCCCCTCCTCTCTTTTTGTCTGTCTCCGGCGGAGGGGGCGTTCCCGGCGCCCTGGCCATGTGACCCTGTGTGTCCAATGAGGGTCGGTCCCCGGGCAGCACACCCCCCGCTCCGGAGAGGCCGGGCAGAGCCGGGAATGTGTCATGGCGGAGTGAGGGCAGCCCGGGGAGGGGGGCGGCATGTAGGACAATAAGAGGAGCGGGGGGCCCGAGCAGCCACACGCCGTACATGGACACAAGGAGCCCCGAGTGCAGCGGCCCGGAGCAGCGTTCCTTCTCTCTGGCCTGTGTGAGGCGCCGGCACAATGGTAGGAGACCCCCCGGCTGTGTGCGAGGCCTGAGCCCAGGGAGGGGAGGAGGAGGGGGGACAATGGAGGACACAATGTGACCATACACAGCTGACACCCGGAGCACACCCGGCTTCTGTGATCTCCATCCCTCCCCCAACAATGGGGCCCCTACTGCATGGGGACCATTGGGGCCCCTACTGCCACCTACTGCATGGGGACCACGGGGGCCCCTTCTGTCACCTACTGCATGGGGACCACGGGGGCCCCTTCTGTCACCTACTGCATGGGGACCGTTGGGGCCCCTTCTGTCACCTACTGTATGGGGGCCCTTTCTGTCACCTACTGCATGGGGGCCCTTTCTGTCACCTACTGCATGGGGGCCCTTTCTGTCACCTACTGCATGGGGACCATTGGGGCCCCTACTGCCACCTACTGCATGGGGGCCCTTTCTGTCACCTACTGCATGGGGACCATTGGGGCCCCTACTGCCACCTACTGCATGGGGACCATTGGGGCCCCTTCTGTCACCTACTGTATGGGGGCCCTTTCTGTCACCTACTGCATGGGGGCCCTTTCTGTCACCTACTGCATGGGGACCATTGGGGCCCCTATTGCCACCTACTGCATGGGGGCCCTTTCTGTCACCTACTGCATGGGGACCATTGGGGCCCCTACTGCCAGCTACTGCATGGGGGCCCTTTCTGTCACCTACTGCATGGGGACCATTGGGGCCCCTTCTGTCACCTACTGTATGGGGGCTCTTTCTGTCACCTACTGCATGGGGACCATTGGGGCACCTACTGCATGGGGACCATTGGGGCCCCTACTGCCACCTACTGCATGGGGGCCCTTTCTGTCACCTACTGCATGGGGACCATTGTGGCCCCTAGTGATACTTACTGCATGGGGACCATTGGGGCCCCTACTACCATTTACTGTATAGGGGGCCAATACTGCTACCTAATGCATAGGAATCCCTACATCCACCTAGTGCATGGGGGCCCCTACTGCCACCTATTGCATGGGAACAATGGGGGCCCCTACTGCCACCTATTGCATGGGGACAATAGGGGCACCCTTCTGTATGGGGGCCCCTACTGCCACCTTCTGTATGGGGACAATGGGACCCTTACTGCCACCTATTGCTTGGGGGCCCCTCTACACTTCATCCTCCTCCAAAGTATACAGCATCACCCATCATGTCTGTCTACAGGACTGTCACCCATCATCCCTATCCTCATCCTTATCCCTATACTCCTGATTGTAAGGACTGGCGCCATCATCATCCACATTCCTAGCACTGCTACCCATCTATCCGCATCCTCATTATATGTCTAATATTGGACACCACCTCAATCCTAAAGACTGGCACCCCCATGGCTTTCCCCATCCTCATCCCTTCCTTTTGACTGGCACTCTTTCGCCATCCCTGTCCTTAGTACCAGTACCCCTCTGCATCCTAACAACTGACCAATTCTCAAGACTGAAATCCATTCCCATTTCTTCCTCAAGACTGGCACCCACCTTCATCCACATCCTCAGTACTGACACCCTCCCTCATGAAATGTCTACAACTGGCACCCAGCCATCTTAATCCCACCTCCAGGGTTGGTTCCCACCTCTGTCCAATGTTCATCTCCATCCCCCCTCCGGGTTTGGTTGCCATCTTATCTCTATTCCCATTCTCAAGACTGGTGCCCATCTTCATCCTCCTATCCATCCCCATTCTCAGGACTGGTGCCCATTCTTTCTTCTGGACTAACATCCTTTCTCATCAGATGCCTAAGACTGGCACTCATCTCCAGTGTTGGTTCTCATCTCCATCCCTATTCTCAGCACTGGCACCCATTTCTATTCCTTCTCCAGGACTGGCACCCTTCCCCATCAAATGATTAAGACTGGCACCCATCTTCATCTTCCTTATCTTTATGTCATCCTCAGTACTTGCACCTTTCCCCATCATATGTCTAGGATTGGCACCCATCTCCATATGTCTAGGATTGGCACCCATCTCCATATGTCTAGGATTGGCACCCATCTCCATATGTCTAGGATTGGCACCCATCTCCATATGTCTAGGATTGGCACCCATCTCCATATGTCTAGGATTGGCACCCATCTCCATATGTCTAGGATTGGCACCCATCTCCATATGTCTAGGATTGGCACCCATCTCCATATGTCTAGGATTGGCACCCATCTCCATATGTCTAGGATTGGCACCCATCTCCATATGTCTAGGATTGGCACCCATCTCCATATGTCTAGGATTGGCACCCATCTCCATATGTCTAGGATTGGCACCCATCTCCATATGTCTACGATTGGCACCCATCTCATGTCTGAAGACTGGCACTCATCTCCATCCTCTCTTCATAATTTCCTCAACCTACTTCCAGGGTTAGCACCCACATCTACATGGCCGTCTTAAAAGCATCATGGGCCCCTGGCCAAAGTAAGGCACTGGGGCCCCTACCAGCCTGCCCCAATTTACACACCTACTCTCAAGAAATATATATAGTTGATAAAATCAAACATCTATTATTACTTTCAATAAATTGCCATAAATAATAGACTAATCAACACAAAGGAGACAGTATGGAGGGGGGAGGCAGAAGGGCACAATACTGGGATCACGAGGGCACAGTACAAGTTCTGGGATGCTCCCCGTGCCATCCCAGGACAGCTTTGTACAAGGCACCACTGTCCTGGAAAATCCGAGACAGTTGGCAAGTATGATGAAAGGCAAGATTATCATGGGGCCCATATCCAGGCCTGGTATCCATCTCAGTCCCATCTTCATGGTTTGTAACATCTCATTTCCACCTCCATCCCATCTTCAGGGTTGTTACCTGTCTCAGTCCCACCTCCGTCCCATCTCATCTCCAGTGTTGGTACCCATTTCAGTCACATCTTCATCACATCCTCCTGGTTGGTACCTATCCTATTCCTGTCTTCATCCCATCTCCAGGATTGGTACACATCCCAGTCCCACTTCCAACCCACCTCCAGGGTTGGAACCCATCTCAGTCCCACCTCCATCCCATCTCCAGGGTTTGTACCCACCTCCGTCCCATCTTTCAACCCTGGAGATGGGTACCAGCCCTGGAGATGGGAAGATGAAACTGAGATGGGTACCAGCCCTGGAGATGTGGCAAAGATGGGACCAATATGGGTACCAACCATGATAATGGGAGAAAGATAAGACCAATATGGGTACCAATTCTAGACTTGGGCTAAAGATGGGACTGAGATACAGGTTATGTGGCTAATTAAGGTGGTAATTAAACTCACTTATCTGTGTTAAATTGGCCTCAGAAACTGTGTAATTAATGTGTTCGGTTTTAAAGGGATGAGATGGCAACTCCTAGTTGGTGCCCATCTCAGTCCCATCTCCACCCCATCTCCAGGGTTGGTGCCCATCTCAGTCCCACCTCCACCCCATCTCCATGGTTGGTGCCCATCTCAGTCCCACCTCCACCCCATCTCCAGGGTTGGTACCCATCTCGGTCCCACCTCCACCCCATCTCCAGGGTTGGTACCCTTCTCAGTCCCACCTCCACCCCATCTCCAGGGTTGGTACCCTTCTTAGTCCCATCTCCAGGGTTGGTACCCATCTCAGTCCCACCTCCATCCCATTTCCAGGGTTGGTACCCATCTCAGTCCCACCTCCATCCCATTTCCAGGGTTGGTACCCTTCTCAGTCCCATCTCCAGGGTTGGTACCCATCTCAGTCCCACTTCCATCCCATCTCCAGGATTGGTACCCATTTCAGTCCCATTTCCATCCCATCTCCAGGATTGGTACCCATTTCAGTCCCATTTCCATCCCATCTCCAGGATTGGTACCCATCTCAGTCCCATTTCCATCCCATCTACAGGGTTGGTACCCATCTCAGTCCCACTTTCATCCCATCTCCAGGGTTGGTACCCATCTCAGTCCCACTTTCATCCCATCTCCAGGGTTGGTACCCATCTCAGTCCCACTTTCATCCCATCTCCAGGGTTGGTACCCATCTCAGTCCCACTTTCATCCCATCTCCAGGGTGGGTACCCATCTCAGTCCCACTTCCATCCCATCTCCAGGGTTGGTACCCATCTCAGTCCCACTTCCATCCCATCTCCAGGGTTGGTACCCGTCTCAGTCCCACCTCCATGCCATCTCCAGGGTTTGTACCCATCTCAGTCCCACCTCCATGCCATCTCCAGGGTTGGTACCCGTCTCAGTCCCACCTCCATCCCTTATCCAGGGTTGATTCCCGTCTCAGTCTTATCTTCATCCCATATCCAGGGTTTGTTCCTGTCTCAGTCCCATCTTCATCCCATATCCAGGGTTGGTTCCCGTCTCAGTCCCATCTTCATCCCATTTCCAGGGTTGGTTCCCATTGTAATCCAATCATCATGGTTTGTACCCATTTTAGTTCCATCTTAATCTCATCTCCTAGGTTGTTACCCATCTCTGTCCCATCTTTTAGCCCAAGTCTAGGGTTTGTACCCATATCGGTCCTATCTTCCATTAACATGGTTGGTACCCATATTGGTCCTATCTTTGCCACATCTTCAGGGACGGTACTTATCTCAGTTTCATCTCATTCCCATGCCCAGGGCTGCTTACCCATCTTGGTCCCATCTTCAGCCTATCTTCTGAGCTGATGCTCATCTCTATTCTATTTTCATCCTTTATCTCTGGCACCCAGCTGTGTCCCATCTCCAGAGATGGTAACCATCTCAGTCCCAACTTCGTCTGATGTGCAGGGTTGTTGCAGATCTTGGTCCTATCTTCATTCCATCTCCAGGACCGGCACCCATTTCCATCCCATTCTTATCTCAGTCCCATCTTCCGTACTAATTTCAATCCCCATCTTGATTATGCTTCTACCCTTCTCAATCCCTTCTCCAGAACTAGAACCCTTTTCCATCCCTGCCTCATCTTTGCCTTTTTAACCCATTTTTATACCATCAAAGCTAGGCTGGCATACATCAAGATCAGTAACACAATCATCAGTCCCTCCCCTCATGCCAGGGTACTCGGTGTAATCCTAGACTCCCATCTGTCCTTTCAGCCCAAATCCAATCCCTGTCCAAATCTTGTAGACTTCACCTCCACAACATCTCCAACCTCCGCAACATCTCCAAGGTACGCCCGTTCCTAACCTCGGAAACCACTAAGCAACGTATTCACTCCCTTGTTATCTCTCGCCTTGACTATTGTAACTCCCTCCTCATTGGCCTACCGAATCGCAGGCTATCCCCCCTCCAATCTATCATGAATGCTGCTGCCAGACTCATCCACCTTACTAACCGTTCTGTATCTGCCACCCCTCTCTGCATATCCCTCCACTGGCCTCCACTCAGTGTCCTCCATCCCTCTCTGCCAATCCCTCCACTGGCCTCCACTCAGTGTCCTCCATCCCTCTCTGCCAATGCCTCCACTCCGTGTCCTCCATCCCTCTCTGCCAATCCCTCCACTGGCCTCCACTCAGTGTCCTCCATCCCTCTCTGCCAATCCCTCCACTGGCCTCCACTCAGTGTCCTCCATCCCTCTCTGCCAATCCCTCCACTGGCCTCCACTCAGTGTCCTCCATCCCTCTCTGCCAATCCCTCCACTGGCCTCCACTCAGTGTCCTCCATCCCTCTCTGCCAATCCCTCCACTGGCCTCCACTCAGTGTCCTCCATCCCTCTCTGCCAATGCCTCCACTCCGTGTCCTCCATCCCTCTCTGCCAATCCCTCCACTGGCCTCCACTCAGTGTCCTCCACCCCTCTCTGCCAATCCCTCCACTGGCTTCCACTCAGTGTCCTCCATCCCTCTCTGCCAATCCCTCCACTGGCCTCCACTCAGTGTCCTCCACCCCTCTCTGCCAATCCCTCCACTGGCCTCCACTCAGTGTCCTCCATCCCTCTCTGCCAATCCCTCCACTGGCCTCCACTCAGTGTCCTCCACCCCTCTCTGCCAATCCCTCCACTGGCCTCCACTCAGTGTCCTCCATCCCTCTCTGCCAATCCCTCCACTGGCCTCCACTCAGTGTCCTCCATCCCTCTCTGCCAATCCCTCCACTGGCCTCCACTCAGTGTCCTCCACCCCTCTCTGCCAATCCCTCCACTGGCTTCACATTGCCCAACGGATAAAATTCAAAACATTAACAATAACATATAAAGCCATTTATAACTCCGCCCCAAATTACATCACCGATCTTGTCTCCAAATATCACCCAAACCGTCCTCTCCGCTCCTCGCACAACCTCCTGCTCTGTAGCTCCCTTGTCTCCTCCTCCCATGCTCATCTCCAGGACTTCTCCAGAGCTTCCCTCATCCTCTGGAACTCTCTACCTCAATTTATCAGACTATAGCCTACTCTGCTCACTTTTAGGCGATCTCTGAAATCTCTTCAGGGAAGCCTATCCTGCCCTCAGCTAATAATGGAATCTTCTACTCTTCCTACCAGTCCATCCCCCACAGTTATTACCTTTTGTACCACTAGCCCCTCCCTCTTAGATTGTAAGCTCCCAGGATCAGGCCCTCCTATCCCTCTTGTATAGAACTGTATTGTTGCTGTATTGTCTCCCGTTATATTGTAAAGCGCTGAGCAAACTGTTGACGCCATAAATCCTGTATAATAATTTCTATCCCCGTTTGAACCATAGTACGTTGCTTCAATAATATTTGTGAAAAGTTAGATTTTTTTTGGAGGGCGGGGGGGGGATTTGGTGTATCAGAAGCCTATTTGTTTCAATGGGCCACCTTAAATATGAATTCCAGGTATGGCAATTTATTACATCGCTGCATTGTATATACCATACCTGTGGGATCCCTCTAGAAGCTGGAAATCAATGTAGTGGACACTGCTTCTACAGTGTGAAGATGCCCTGCTGCATCGAGAACACGGGAGGTCGCTTGCTTGCTATGGGAAAACTTTGCATTTTTTCAGTGCATACAAAGCATTTTCAGAGTAGAGAGCGTGACGTTACTGCCCTGCCTCTCCACCTCATCCAATCAGGCAATGCTTTCCATTCATTCGGAAAATGCAAAGTGATCTCTGAATGGCTGAGCGTCTGATCTCCTCTGTTCTCGATGGAGGACGACAGCCACTCGACACGGGACTCGGAAGCTAGTGGAGAACGCCAGAGTAGCGGTGCCTCTTACAGGGATTTCCCACATTTACGGTATATACAAAGTCGCATTGGTCCAAAACTGGAACTACTTACCTGGAATTCTTCAATGCAATGCATGTGCATCAAGGCTCCGCCCACATTTATGCAGATGCAATGGTGCTTGTGCGCTTTGGCATGTCGCTTGTAGAGCAGATCATTCATTTCATTGGGCTGCCCCACACGAGACGCTTGCATAAGCACCTCCCCCCTTTTTTTTTTTTTTTAACGTCACAATGCTGCGTTTGCGTATGATTTCCCGCGCATGGCGCATTGGGTGACATTAAGAATTAATGGCGTCACAGTGCAAATAAAGTGGTTTCGTGCTGCACGGGAATGTCTGCGACTTTGCATGCGCACCTGCGTCTCACAAATGTGAACGGATCTGTACACATGTACATGGGATGTAGAGGATGACCGGATCCGCATGAAGGGGACAAGCCGTGTTGGTCTCTGTCTCTTCCAGGAAATGTTCCCGTTTGAATAAAGGTGGGGTAGGGATTTTTAGGCACACAGTCTACTTCCTGTCTGCAGACGAGTGCCTTTTGGTTGCCTTTTTTTTTTTAAAGCTGTATTAACCCCAAAAGCAAACCTGTATTATATTTCACCTTACCGATCCTTAGACGTGATGACTGCATTCGTTTTCCTTTTTTAGGCTTTCATTCTATTTTCATTTGGCGATCCAGCCAGTAAGTCTGTTGTTGTGGGTTTTGTTCATTTTTATTAGCTCTTACATCTGTATCAATTTTCAGGGATGAGACAAACCATGTAACACTGACAGGGGTGCTTACAATGATCGGCTTTTATTTAAAGCCTTTATCCCAGAAGAAAAAAAAAAAAGTTTGCTGTGACTGCAGTGTGAGCTGGAGTTTGGCTTCAATTTGTTAGTGTATTTAAATCCGCCAGTACATCCAACACTCCCTTCTCCCCAGACTGACTGCTGCTGTCCTAAGGTGCCCCCTGTGCTCCTTCATCCAGAGTGGGGGGGGCGTTCTAAGACTACGTTCATGCTAGCTTTATTAGCAGGTGTTTGGGAAGCGTTTTTAACGGACGAAGCTGTCCTTCCACGCAGTGTTAGACATTAAAGGAGAAGTTCACCTTTTAGACTGAAATAAAAAATGCACATTTTATTTGCAGGTAAAAAAAAAACAAAAAAAAGTGTGTTTTTTTTTTTGTCTACAGGAGCCTGGAAAGCATTTCACCAGCAATCACTGGATTGCTGGTGCCATGCAGGTCTCCTGCAGACTTGTCAGTATATCTGCTTGTCGTACAGGCTGTATGGGGATGTACGGGGGGTGCGTGGGGATGCGTGGGGGTGTATGGGGGTGTGTGGGGATGTTCGGGGTGCGTGGGGTTGTATGGGGGTGTGTGGGGATGTACGGGGTGCGTGGGGTTGTACGGGGTGTCACAGATGAAATACCCAACAATATAGACTTCCCAGTTGGCAGAGTTTTTACCGCTTCTCAAACTCCTATGAAAATTCTACACATGGCAGCACACAGTGCCGTTCACACTGGAATGTTAGCGTCGTGGCAAATTTACGCCTCTTGTTGTGTATGGGGATATACGGGGTGCGTGGAGATGTATGGGGATGTACGGGGTGCGTGGAGATGTATGGGGATCTACGGGGTGTGTGGGGATTTACGGAGTGTGTGGCGATGTATGGGGTGCATGGAGATGTAGGGGGTGGGTGGGGGATGTACGGGGGTGCGTGGGGGATGTACGAGGGTGCGTGGGGGATGTACGAGGGTGCGTGGGGGGATGTACCGGGGTGCGTGGGGGGAATGTACCGGGGTGCGTGGGGATGTACTGGGGTGCGTGGGGATGTACTGGGGTGCGTGGGGGATGTACGGGGTGTGTGGGGATGTAGAGGGATGTACGGGGTGCGTGGGGATGTAGGGGGATGTACTGGGGTGCGTGGGGATGTAGGGGCACGTGGGGATGGATGGGGTGTGTGGGGATGTACGGGGTGTGTGGGGGATGTGTGGGGATGTACGGGGTGCGTGGGGATGTAGGGGGATGTACTGCGGTGCGTGGGGATGTAGGGGCACGTGGGGATGGATGGGGTGTATGGAGATGTGTGGGGATGTTCGGGGGGGTGTGGGGTTGTACGGGGTCTCAAAGATGAAATACTCAACAATATAGACTTCCCAGTTGGCAGAGTTTTTAACGCTCCTCGAATGCCTATGAAAATTCTACACATGGCAGCACACAGTGCCGTTCACACTGAAATGTTAGCGTTTTTGCAAAATTGATGCCTCATGTCGAGTATGGGGATGTACGGGGTGCATGGGGGATGTATGGGGTGTACGGGCTGCATGGGGGGTGTATGTGGATGTACGGTCAAACAGATATACTGACAGGAAGCGTCAAAGTACTGCAGCTCTCCGCAGCTCTGTGGTCGTTCATTGAATACTACAAGCCGACAACTGCTAAGGCTGTTGGGACGTGCAGTTTATTCATTCACGGAAGTCTGTGAATTAATGATGCAGTCATGTGGGCGGAGTCCCGCACGGCTGCGCTATTTTCTAATTTGACAGATAATATGGGGAGAAGTTTCCCCGTTCCCCGTACTATCTGTCAGAGGGAGGGGGTCACAGCGGGCAGCAGCTATGGGAACATGGTACATGTTCCACCGTAACCCCCGGTTCACATCCCTGCGGCCGTGCGGGGGTTCATCTGAATGAACTCCTGTGCCCCGTGACACGCAGGGAAAGAAGTCCCCGCACTACTTTGGAAAACCTCAGTTCCCAGTACGGTTGCGTTTCCCAGTGCGGGGCGGCGTGCCGTTAGAATTAATGGCACCCACCGCGGGTCCGCATTTCTCTGTACGGATTTTCATGCGGATCCGCAGCAGCACCACCCGCACACACGTAACCTGGGAGGTAAAAACGAGTGTAACGCGTTCCAAAGGTGAACTTATCCTTTTAAATGATTTAAAATGATAAATTCTGTAATTTAAAGTGAGCTGGATGGAAAAAAAAAGTCAGCAGAGAAAAAATTAAACTGCATCTTTTTTTACAGGGGATTGTGGTGTGGGGGGGGTGATGCTTGGCAGTAAAGGACCAAAAGACCTTTCTGAGGGCGGAGGTCCTCTTTAAGTATCAGTCTCAAATGTGAATGATCTGTTGTGTCATTCATCTGTATAGATCTTCCTGTGCGGGGGGGTGATGCCGGCGTGCCCCAGCCCTGCCCTTGTCACAGATGAAATACCCAACAATGTAGAGTTCCCAAAGGGGCAGCACAGCTGGCAGAGGGCGCACCGTGCTGTCATTGTCTGATTCTCGGTACCATGGCAATGTACTCGGGGGGGCAGGCGAGGTGGGATTTTGAGGTTTCTCTACCTCTTTTGGTTACTTCAGTAAATAAAAATTGCTTTTTGACTCCCGACCCTCCCATCTTGTAAAGGTGTCCAGTCATTGTACAGTGGAACCCTGCAATCCCACGAGTGATGTGGTGAATAGAGGAGGCTAAACGCCACCGCTGGACTAGGCTGCACTCTGTGCTATGGCTGCATGCAAACCAACCCGGGACGCAGAGAGTTTGCATGTAGCCATGGTTCACACCTGTGCGTTTTTTAGTGCATTTTACGTTTTGTGCAAACGCACTACATGGTTTCCTATAAATCTAAGTCACATCTTTGCGTTTGAAACGTTTTTTGGAAAGGGTCAGACTTTTTTTTTTTTTCCCCCACAGCAGATTGTATTTTGCGTGTAATAGATGGACCCGCACCAAAACAGTTCTGTTCATGTAGTGCGACATTAGCCCGGGTTCAAACTGATGCGGCGCAGAATTCGCAGCGTTTTCTGTGTGAACTCCGCACCACATCACAATCGCACCCCGTTCATGCGAACCGCTGCGGGTGTGCATGTTAACACCCTGAAATCGGTCCACAAAACGCAGTGCGTTGTGCAGAATGGGGTCATAGGTGTGAATACCCGTGCGATCCGATTCTAGTGAGGACCAAAAAAAGGGTCCTGCACGTTTTTGTTGCGAATAGAGCCATACCAAATGTACGGCTCCGATCGCACCGCACAGAATTCACATGTGATTTGCACAGGAATGCGATGCGGTTCCTGTGTGAATCAATGTGATTTGCCGCACCGCACCAGTGTGAACCCGGGATGAATGCGACTTTATACTTCCTGGCACTCAAGTAGCATCAAAGTAGTGCAGGAACCTTTGTGTCCAAAGTCGCATGTTGGGGTTGGCGGTAAATGTTGGGGTTTGGCGGTAAATGTTGGGGTTGGCGGTAATCGTTGGGGGTTGGCGGTAATCGTTGGGGGTTGGCGGTAAATGTTGGGGGTTGGCGGTAAATGTTGGGGGTTGCGGTAATCGTTGGGTTTGGCAGTAAATGTTGGGGTTGCGGTAATCATTGGGGTTGGCAGTAATCGTTGGGGTTGCGGTAATCGTTGGGGTTGCGGTAATCGTTGGGGTTGCGGTAATCGTTGGGGTTGCGGTAATCGTTGGGGTTGCGGTAATCGTTGGGGTTGGCAGTAAATGTTGGGGTTGCGGTAATCGTTGGGTTTGGCAGTAAATGTTGGGGTTGCGGTAATCGTTGGGGTTGGCTGTAAATGTTGTGGTTTAGCGGTAAATGTTGGGGTTGCGGTAATCGTTGGGGTTGGCTGTAAATGTTGTGGTTTAGCGGTAAATGTTGGGGTTTAGCGGTAAATGTTGGGGTTGCGGTAATCGTTGGGGTTGGCTGTAAATGTTGGGGTTGCGGTAATCGTTGGGGTTGGCTGTAAATGTTGGGGTTTAGCGGTAAATGTTGGGGTTTAGCGGTAAATGTTGGGGTTTAGCGGTAAATGTTGGGGTTGTGGTAATCGTTGGGGTTGGCTGTAAATGTTAGGATTTGGTGGTAAATGTTGGGGTTGGCGGTAATCGCTGGAGTTTGGCGGTAAATGTTGGGGTTGCGGTAATCGTTGGGTTTGGCAGTAAATGTTGGGGTTGCGGTAATCGTTGGGGTTGGCTGTAAATGTTGGGGTTGCAGTAATCGTTGGGTTTGGCAGTAAATGTTGGGGTTGCGGTAATCGTTGGGGTTGGCTGTAAATGTTAGGATTTGGTGGTAAATGTTGGGGTTTGGCGGTAAATGTTGGGGTTTGGCGGTAAATGTTGGGGTTGGCAATAAATGTTGGGGTTGCGGTAATCGTTGGGGTTGGCTGTAAATGTTGGGGTTGCGGTAATCGTTGGGGTTGCGGTAATCGTTGGGGTTGGCGGTAATCGTTGGGGTTGGCGGTAAATGTTGGGGTTGGCGGTAAATGTTGGGGTTGGCGGTAAATGTTGGGGTTGGCGGTAAATGTTTAGGGTTAGGGTTCTAATTGCTAACCCTGACATCCAAAATTCACATTTCAGACTGTGCGACTTTACACTTTCTGGCACTCAAATAGCATCAAAGCCGCGCAGAAACCTTTGTGTCCAAAGTCGCATGTTGGGGTTGGCGGTAAATGTTGGGGTTGGAGGTAAATGTTGGGGTTATAGGTAAATGTTGAGCTTGTTCAGGGCTGGAGGGAGCCAGGAAAGTAGCATTTTCAGGTGAAGGTCACCCGCTGCAGCCGTTGTAGATCGCTCAGTACAAATTTTAGGTAAAATATCAGCATAATAAAAGTTCACTTGCGGGTTTTTTTGCACCTCAGCGGACTTAAAAAAAAAACACTAAAAAAATCAGCATAATAAAAGTTTTATATATATAATTATTATTATCGTGTGTATTCTCGCTCCAGGAAATGAATAGCCAAGGGGATCAGGACAGAGGTGACCAAAAGATGATGCTTCAGGGGTGGTGCAGCCCTCCTCAGATGGGGAAATCAATAAATAATAATATATATATATTTTTTTGTATATGTGTTGCAGTTTTTGTTTCCATGCTTTGTTGTTGCAGGATGGTGTTGGGTGTTCGGCTCTTCAGCACCATGTAAGACTGTGCTTTATACTCCTTGGATCTGTAATACCTGTCTGTCCTCAGCTCAGGGAAGGGTCATCCTCTCCAAATTTTTTTTTTTTTTTTCGGAAAGTTGGAATAACTTGTATAATTTATGAGGCCGTCCAGCGTTGTGCGATGTTCATAGTTGGATTTGTAGGGAGCGCTGAGTGAATGACACGGGGGTAATATTGTGTATCTGTGGGGAGCATCCAATCATCCAATTAGGAAGCAATATCTGATGTTTATGGAGACCTCGGTAATCAGCTGATAACAGGCTACCTGGGGGTTATAAACACAGAATATCCAGTTCATGTAAAGCTAAAATATTTACTTTGTATGGAGTTAGATCCTTGCCAGGGGGTTTGTGTGTGTCCATGCTGGAGAGATTCTGCCCCCCCCCCTTTTTTTTTTCTTTTTCTTTCTTTTTTTCGGGTTGGAGCGGAAAGTTTGCCATTTGTCGTTTAGAACAGATACGCTGCCTACCGAATGCCTGTGGTGTTTGTTCGCATAATGAAAGATTTATTAATATATATATATACTTTTATTATGCTGATTTTTCTTTTAAGTCCGCGGAGGTACAAAAAACACACAGGCATTATATATATTTATAATTTATTTCAGGTACTTATATAGCGCCGTCCATTTACACAGCTCTTTACATATATATATTGTACATTCACATCAGTCCCCGCCCCCGAGGGGTGTACAATCTAAGGTCCCTAACTCACATTCATACATACACATACTAGGGCCAATTTAGACAGGAGCCAATTAACCCACCAGCATGTCTTTGGAGTGTGGGAGGAAACCGGAGTACCCGGCGAAAACCCACGCAGGCACAGGGAGAACATGAAAACTCAGGCGGAAGTGCTAACAATTTAGCCACTGTGCTGCGCATATATATATATATATATATATATATATATATATATATATATATATATATATATATATATATAAAACCAAAAGGGGGATTGACATTACAATCCCACCGGACTGAATTTTAGATGTAATTGTGGTGTGGTCCCATTGATTTGAATGCAGCATGGTCACACTGCCTACCAACCACAACATGCTATGTAAAATATGAAGCAACTGCAGCAATGTATATGGACTTGTTTGCTGGCCATGTTAAATTGCCAGTAGAGGTTAAGGGGTGGTAAAACATTTTCCCTTCAGTTTTGTCTTCAGCAAGTGAAATGCTCAATCGGATTCAGGTCAGGTGATTGACTTGGCCATTGCAGAACATTCCACTTCTTTCCCCTAAAAACCTCTTTGGTGTCTTTTGCAGTCTGCTTTGGGTCATTGTCCATCTGCACTGTGAAGCGTCCAATGAGTTGTGAAGCATTTGGCTGAATATGAGCAGATAATATTCCCGAAACACTTCAGAATTCATCCGGCTGCTTCTGTCAGCCGTCACATCATCAATAAATACAAGAGAAGCAGTTCCATTGGCAGCCATACATGCCCACGCCATGACACTACCACCACCATGCTTCACTGATGAGGTGGTATGCTTAGGATCATGAGCAGTTCCTTTCCTTCTCCATCCTCTTCTCTTCCCATCACTCTGGTACAAGTTGATGTCGGTCTCCTCTGTCCATAGGATGTTGTTCCAGAACTGTGAAGGCTTTTTTACATGTCGTTTGGCAAACTCTAATCTCACCTTCCTGTTTTTGAGGCTCACCAATGGTTTCCATCTTGTGGTGAACCCTCTGTATTCACTCTGGTGAAGTCTTCTCTTGATTGGTGACTTTGACACACATACACCTACCTCCTGGAGAGTGTTCTTGATCTGGCCAACTGCTGTGAAGGGGGTTTTCTTTACCAGGGAAAGAATTCTTCGGTCATCCACCACAGTTGTTTTCCGTGGTCTTCCGGGTCTTTTGGTGTTGCTGAGCTCACCGGTGCGTTCCTTCTTTTTAAGAATGTTCCAAACAGTTGTTTTGGCCACGCCTAATGTTTTTGCTGTCTCTCTGATGGGTTTGTTTTGTTTTTTCAGCCTAATGATGGCTTCACTGATAGTGACAGCTCTTTGGATCTCATCTTGAGAGTTGACAGCAACAGATTCCAAATGCAAATAGCACACTTGAAATGAACTCTGGACCTTTTATCTGCTCATTGTAATTGGGATAATGAGGGAATAACACACACCTGTGGAACAGCTGAGAAGCCAATTGTCCCATTACTTTTGGTCCCTTAACAAGTGGGAGGCACATATGCAAACTGTTGTAATTCCTACACCGTTCACCTGATTTGGATGTAAATACCCTCAAATTAAAGCTGACAGTCTGCAGTTAAAGCACATCTTGTTCGTTTCATTTCAAATCCATTGTGGTGGTGTATAGAGCCAAAAATGTTAGAATTGTGTCCATGTCCCAATATTTTTGGACCTGACTGTATGTATGTATGTGTATATATATATATATATATATATATATTTTAGATACAGTGTTTAACAAACTAAATGCTAGTGTTACTTTTTTGTACAAAGTTAATTGTAACATTTTAAATAAAAATGAAGTTCTGGGTATAGAGGTCATTTTATTTCTTTATATATATATATATATATATATATATATATATATATATTTGGGGGGTTTTTTCCTCTCTTTCTCCTGGATCTTCTCTGCGGCTGTTGGCTGATATTTATGTGTTTATATTCGGTGATATTATGTAATCGGCAGACAGGCCCTCCAGCCAGAGCGATGCCGCAGCTTCTAATATGTTCCGTCTCGTGGGAGATCCATGGCTGCATTGTAACCTCTGTGTCTCCAGCCTGCTTCTGGTGGCTTCCTATAGGTGGAATGTATAGTCGTGATCATTCACCATCAGATCTTTGCGTCCTCTGGGGTGGCTGGTAATCTGCACTGTGTCTGGTGAGGAGAATCAAATGTTTCCTATAAAGGCCTTGGACCATGCAAATTATGCTGCCATGCCTGAACATGTTCCCTTTGTTATGGATCCCTTTTCTATTGGAAAGGAAAGCAGTTTGTTTTATATATATATATATATATATATATATATATATATATATATATATATATATATATATATATATGTACACTCTCTCTCTCTCTCTCTCTCTCTCTCTCTCTCTCTCTCTCTCTCTCTCTCTCAGAAGTGAGTCCACCCCTCACATCTTTGTAAATATTTGATTCTCTCTTTTCATGTGACAACACTGAAGAAATGACACTTTGCTACAATGTGACGTAGTCAGTGTACAGCTTGTATAACATGGAAATTTGCTGTCCCCTCAAAATAACTCAACACACCGCCATTAATGTCTAAATCGCTGGCAACAAAAGTGAGTCCACCCCTCAGTGACAAGGTCCAAATTGGGCCCAAAGTGTCTATATTTATAGTGGCCACCATTATTTTCCAGCACTGCCTTAACCCTCTTGGGCATGAAGTTCACCAGAGATTCACAGGTTGCCACTGGAATCCTCTTCCACTCCTCCATGATGTCATCATGGAGCTGGCGGATGTTAGAGACCTTGCGCTCCTCCACCTTCCGTCTTCCACTCCTCCATAACAACATCACGGAGCTGGTGGATGTTAGAGATCTTGCGCTCCTCCACCTTCCGTTTGAGGATGCCCCACAGATGCTCAATAGGGTTTAGGTCTGGAGACACGCTTGGCCAGTCCATCACCTTTACCCTCAGCTTCTTTAGCAAGGCAGTGGTGGTCTTGGAGGTGTATTTGGGGTCGTTATCATGTTGGAATACTGCCCTGCGGCCCAGTCTCCGAAGGGAGGGGATCATGCTCTGCTTCAGTATGTCACAGTCCATGTTGGCATTCATGGTCCCCCGAATGAACTGTAGCCCCCCAGTGCCGGCAGGACTCATGCAGCCCCAGACCATGACACTCCCACCACCATGGGGCCCCAGACCATGACACTCCCACCACCATGCTTGACTGTAGGCAAGACACACTTGTCTTTGTACTCCTCACCAGGTTGCTGCCACACACGCTTGACACCATCTGAACCAAATCAGTTGATCTTGGTGTCATCAGACCACAGGACATGGTTCCAGTAATCCATGTCCTTAGTCTGCTTGTCTTCAGCAAACTGTTTGCAGCTTTCTTGTGGATCATCTTTAGAAGAGGCTTCCTTCTGGGACGACAGCCATGCAGACCAATGTGATGCAGTGTGCGGCGTATGGTCTGAACACTGACAGGCTGACCCCCCCCCCCCCCCCACCCCTTCACCCTCTGCAGCAATGCTGGCAGCACTCATACGTCTATTTCCCAAAGACAACCTCTGGATATGATGCTGAGCACGTGCACTCAACTTCTTTGGTGGACCATGGTGAGTCCTGTTCTGAGTGGAACCTGTCCTGTTACACCGCTGTATGGTCTTGGCCACCGTGCTGCAGCTCAGTTTCAGGGTCTTGGAAATCTTCTTATAGCCTAGGCCATCTTTATGTAGAGCAACAATTCTTTTTTTCCAGATCCTCAGAGTTCTTTGCCATGAGGTGCCATGTTGAGCTTCCAGTGACCAGTATAAGAGAGTGAGAAAGAGAACACCAAATGTAACCCAACTGCTCCCCATTCACACCTGAGACCTTGTAACACTAACGAGTCACATGACATCGGGGAGGGAAAATGGCTAATTGGGCCCAATTTGGACCTTGTCACTTAGGGGTGGACTCACTTTTGTTGCCAGCGGTTTAGACATTAATGGCGGTGTGTTGAGTTATTTTGAGGGGACAGCAAATTTCCATGTTATACAAGCTGTACACTGACTACGTCACATTGTAGCAAAGTGTCATTTCTTCAGTGTTGTCACATGAAAAGAGAGAATCAAATATTTACAAAAATGTGAGGGTGGACTCACTTCTGGGAGATACTAAATACACACACTATTGCCTAAAGTATTGGTCGGCCGGCCTTTCCACGCACATGACCTTTAATGGCCCCCCAGTCTTAGTCCGTAGGGTTCAATATTGAGTTGGCCCCGCCCTTTGCAGCTATAACAGCTTCACCTCTTCTGGGAAGGCCGTCCACAAGGTTTAGGAGGGTGTCTATGGGAAGGTTGGACCATTCTTCCAGAAGCACATTTGTCAGGTCAGGCACTGATGTCGGGGGAGGAGGCCTGGCTCGCAGTCTCCGCTCTAATTCATCCCAAAGGTGTTCTATGGGGTTGAGGTCAGGACTCTGTGCAGGCCAGTCAAGCTCCTCCACCCCAAACTGGCTCCTCCATGTCTTTATGGACCTTGCTTTGTGCACTGGTGGGCAGTCATGTTGGAACAGGAAGGAGCCATCCCCAAACTCTTCCCAGAAAGTTGGGAGCATGAAATTTGTCTAAAATGTCTTGGTATGCTGACGCCCTAAGAGTTCCCTTTACTGAAACTAGGGGGCCAAGCCCACCCCTAAAGAACAACCTCACACCATAATCCCCCCTCCACCAAACTTTACACTTGGCACAATGCAGGCAGGCAAGTACCTGGCAACTGTCAAACCCAGACACGTCCATCAGATTGCCAGACAGAGAAGCGTGATTGGTCACTCCAGAGAACATGTCTCCACCCTTCTAGAGTCCAGTGGCTGCGTGCTTTACACCACGACATCCGATGCTTTGCATTGCACTTGGTGATGGAAGGCTTGGATGCAGCTGCTCGGCCATGGAAACCCATTCCATGAAGCTCTCTACACACTGTTGTTGGGCTCATCTGAAGGCCACACCAAGTTTGGAGGTCTTTAGCTATTGACTCTGCAGACAGTTGGCGACTTCTGCGCACTGTGCGCTTCAGCATGTGCTGACCCCGCCCTGTCATGTGACGTGGCCTACCACTTGGTGGCTGAGTGGCTGTTGTTCCCAGTTGCTTCCACTTTGTTATAATCCCACTAACAGTTGAGCGTGGAATATTTAGTAGCCAGGAAATGTCACTGATGGACTTATTGGCCAGGTGACCACCTATCACGGGACCACGCTTGGAGTCACTGAGCTCCTGAGAGCGACCCATTCTTTCACCAATGTTTGTAGAAGCAGTCTGCATGCCTATGGGATGATTGTATACACCTGTGTCCATGGAGGGGATTGGAACACCTGAATCACATGATTTGGTGGGCGGGCCAGATACTTTTGGCAATATAGTATGTGTGTGTGTATATATATATATATATATTAAAAAGCATTTTTTTTTTTTTTTTTTTATAAAGTGATCAGCCTATATATAGGGTCAGTCCCTGTAAAAAGTGACATTTTCATTTATAGGTGGGGTGAGTCAACTCCTGGATTATTAAGTTTTGGATACTCTCAGCAGTGAGCTCTCCTTGTCATTATACCGTACTATGATCTTTGGATGTTCTTGTCCACTTTTCTGTGTCCCAACTACGGCTCTTACATTCTTCATAATATTAAATAAGTAGGAATCTATCAGAGATGGTGGGAACCCCTCATAATGGGCACAGCGGGTTTACAGACCCAGGAACTCAGCACAGGGATGGTGGGAACCCCTCATAATGGGCACAGCGGGTGTACAGACCCTAGGAATCAATGCAGAAATTATGGAAAACTCTTATAATGGAGACCCATTTTTGGTATTCGGTGGGGGAAAATACTGCTCTATTGTTTGTGTCAGCGAAAGTAATAGTGCCCCATCATCGGAGTCAGTGGGAGGAATAGTGCCCCGTCATTAGTGTCAGTGGGAGGAATAGTGCCCCGTCATTAGTGTCAGTGGGAGGAATAGTGCCCCGTCATTGGTGTCAGTGGGAGGAATAGTGCCCCGTCATTGGTGTCAGTGGGAGAAATAGTGCCCCGTCATTGGTGTCAGTGGGAGGAATAGTGCCCCATCATTGGTGTCAGTGGGGGGAATAATGCCCCATCATTGGTGTCAGTGGGAGGAATAGTGCCCCATCATTGGTGTCAGTGGGAGGAATAGTGCCCCATCATTGGTATCAGTGGGAGGAATAGTGCCCCATCATTGGTATCAGTGGGAAGAACAGTGCCCCATCATTGGTGTCAGTGGGAGGAATAGTGCCCCATCATTGGTATCAGTGGGAGGAACAGTGCCCCATCATTGGTATCAGTGGAAGGAACAGTGCCCCATCATTGGTGTCAGTGGGAGGAATAGTGCCCCGTCATTGGTGTCAGTGGGAGGAATAGTGCCCCATCATTGGTGTCAGTGGGAGGAATAGTGTCCCATCATTGGTATCAGTGGGAGGAATAGTGCCCCATCATTGGTGTCAGCGGGAGGAATAGTGCCCCATCCTTGGTGTCAGCGGGAGGAATAGTGCCCCGTCATTGGTGTCAGCGGGAGGAATAGTGCCCCGTCATTGGTGTCAGCAGGTGGAATAGTGCCCCATCATTGGTGTCAGTGGGAGGAATAGTGCCCCATCATTGGTGTCAGTGGGAGGAATAGTGCCCCATCATTGGTGTCAGTGGGAGGAATAGTGCCCCATCATTGGTGTCAGTGGGAGGAATAGTGCCCCATCATTGGTGTCAGTGGGAGGAATAGTGCCCCATCATTGGTGTCAGTGGGAGGAATAGTGCCCCATCATTGGTGTCAGTGGGAGGAATAGTGCCCCATCATTGGTGTCAGTGGGAGGAATAGTGCCCCATCATTGGTATCAGTGGGAGGAATAGTGCCCCATCATTGGTATCAGTGGGAGGAATAGTGCCCCATCATTGGTATTAGTTGGAGGAATAATGCCCCATCATTGGTGTCAGTGGGAGGAACAGTGCCCCATCATTGGTATCAGTGGGAGGAATAGTGCCCCATCATTGGTATCAGTGGGAGGAATAGTGCCCCATCATTGGTATCAGTGGGAGGAACAGTGCCCCATCATTGGTGTCAGTGGGAGGAATAGTGCCCCATCATTGGTATCAGTGGGAGGAACAGTGCCCCATCATTGGTATCAGTGGAAGGAACAGTGCCCCATCATTGGTGTCAGTGGGAGGAATAGTGCCCCGTCATTGGTGTCAGTGGGAGGAATAGTGCCCCGTCATTGGTGTCAGTGGGAGGAATAGTGCCCCGTCATTGGTGTCAGTGGAAGGAACAGTGCCCCGTCATTGGTATCAGTGGGAGGAACAGTGCCCCGTCATTGGTGTCAGTGGGAGGAACAGTGCCCCGTCATTGGTGTCAGTGGGAGGAACAGTGCCCCGTCATTGGTGTCAGTGGGAGGAATAGTGTCCCATCATTGGTGTCAGTGGGAGGAATAGTGTCCCATCATTGGTGTCAGTGGGAGGAATAGTGTCCCATCATTGGTGTCAGTGGGAGGAATAGTGCCCCATCATTGGTATCAGTGGGAGGAACAGTGCCCCATCATTGGTATCAGTGGAAGGAATAGTGCCCCATCATTGGTGTCAGTGGGAGGAATAGTGTCCCATCATTGGTGTCAGTGGGAGGAATAGTGTCCCATCATTGGTGTCAGTGGGAGGAAGGGCTAGATAAAGGCTCTGGAAGGGCCGCAGTTTGGAGAACACTGCCTTAGTGCATTGGGATGGCATGTAAGAGAATGAACTGGTCATGTGAATTATCGCAACCCAACAGGGTATTTGAGCCCTAAATGAAAAGCTTTGGAATTGCTCAGACTAGACGAGAGAAAAGGGGCCTCTCCTTGCCTCGTCTTTTTTTTCTTTTTTTTTTTTCTTTGCCAAAGATGCTGTTTGCATTTCATAGTTACATAGTTAGTCTGGCTGAAACAAGAATTTTTTATCCATATTTTTACATGCTGTAGGCAACCTGAGAGCCGCAGGACTACAAGTTCCATCATGCCACTGCAAGTCATAGCTGTAACTGTCAGTTTTGTCATCTTTGCAATGCCTCATGGGAAATGTAGTTCCACAACAACTAGAGAGCCGCAGGTTGCCCACCCCTGGTATAGAGAGCCGCAGGTTGCCCACCCCTGGTATAGAGAGCCGCAGGTTGCCCACCCCTGGTATAGAGAGCCGCAGGTTGCCCACCCCTGGTATAGAGAGCCATAGGTTGCCCACCCCTGGTATAGAGAGCCGCAGGTTGCCCACCCCTGGTATAGAGAGCCGCAGGTTGCCCACCCCTGGTATAGAGAGCCGCAGGTTGCCCACCCCTGGTATAGAGAGCCATAGGTTGCCCACCCCTGGTATAGAGAGCCGCAGGTTGCCCACCCCTGGTATAGAGAGCCGCAGGTTGCCCACCCCTGGTATAGAGAGCCGCAGGTTGCCCACCCCTGGTATAGAGAGCCGCAGGTTGCCCACCCCTGGTATAGAGAGCCGCAGGTTGCCCACCCCTGGTATAGAGAGCCGCAGATTGCCCACCCCTGGTATAGAGAGCCGCAGGTTGCCCACCCCTGGTATAGAGAGCCGCAGGTTGCCTACCCCTGTGTAGGTAGAACCAAGGCACCTGTAATGTTACCCGTGTGCATGAATCCATTCCTGACGTTGAAATCCCCAGCAACTGTTTGTTTCATTTGTATCTTCTGTCATAAAAGTTATTGACTTTCTCTTGACTGAGATGATATCATCCGTCTGCTGCAGACTGGAGTTAGCATTTTCTCAGTCTCCTCTCCCCCCAGTGATCAGACTGTACATTGTAACTTTGCAGCAAGCCGCAAGGCGAACGACTGCAGCAGGGGCTGATCTGTGTCAGATATTTTGTGAACACAGCCAGGCAACCAGGATTTACACAATTGTGTCCTCTCTGAGCCGGCATCCCAGTTCAGGAAATAGATGCCTGAACAAAGATGGCTTTGACCTTCCATAAACGTTGCAATATCTCGTGTGCGCACTTATTTTAAACGCACGGTAATTTCACAGCATGGAGAGCGGCTTTTAAGTGTGGTGGAAGGTGAGGCGAGCCCAGCAGGGAGCCCCCCCCTCCCCCGCCATCTTTCAAGTGTCACCCTAACTCCTTGAAGTGGAGGCTTCCCGCTGCGCCGCACTTTCCTCCTCTCCAAACCCGAAATAGAAGTAGGTTTTGTTTATTCCCGCCAAGTTAAATTCCAGGAGAAAATCTAAAAATTGCCGTTTAATCCGGAGCTTTTCAACGCAGGTCTTCAAATGCTTCCTGCGGGTCACGTTTAATGGATTCCCTCAACTCCGAGCAGTCTTAGCAATTATGGATCGCGGGATACCGATTAAATGGTGCGCAAAACTGAAGAAAAAAATGGTAAGTAGAGATTACCTGTTGTAAAGCCCCTTCATCTGAACCAGTGGTCTCCAAATTGCGTCCCTGGGGCTGGATTCGGCCCTTTGCTTTTTTTTATCTGGCCCTTGGGGCACTATTCCATCCACTGACACCAACAGAGGGGCATAATTCCTCCCAATGACCCCAGGAAAGAAGCACAATTCCTCCCATTGAGACCAGCGATGGGGCGCCGCTCCTCCCATTGAGACCAGCGATGGGGCGCCGCTCCTCCCATTGAGACCAGCGATGGGGCGCCGCTCCTCCCATTGAGACCAGCGATGGGGCGCCGCTCCTCCCACTGAGACCAGCGATGGGGCGCCGCTCCTCCCACTGAGACCAGCGATGGGGCGCCGCTCCTCCCACTGAGACCAGCGATGGGGCGCCGCTCCTCCCACTGAGACCAGCGATGGGGCGCCGCTCCTCCCACTGAGACCAGCGATGGGGCGCCGCTCCTCCCACTGAGACCAGCGATGGGGCGCCGCTCCTCCCACTGAGACCAGCGATGGGGCGCCGCTCCTCCCACTGAGACCAGCGATGGGGCGCCGCTCCTCCCACTGAGACCAGCGATGGGGCGCCGCTCCTCCCACTGAGACCAGCGATGGGGCGCCGCTCCTCCCACTGAGACCAGCGATGGGGCGCCGCTCCTCCCACTGAGACCAGCGATGGGGCGCCGCTCCTCCCACTGAGACCAGCGATGGGGCGCCGCTCCTCCCACTGAGACCAGCGATGGGGCGCCGCTCCTCCCACTGAGACCAGCGATGGGGCGCCGCTCCTCCCACTGAGACCAGCGATGGGGCGCCGCTCCTCCCACTGAGACCAGCGATGGGGCGCCGCTCCTCCCACTGAGACGACCAGCGGTGGGGCGCCGCTCCTCCCACTGAGACGACCAGCGGTGGGGCGCCGCTCCTCCCACTGAGACGACCAGCGGTGGGGCGCCGCTCCTCCCACTGAGACGACCAGCGGTGGGGCGCCGCTCCTCCCACTGAGACGACCAGCGGTGGGGCGCCGCTCCTCCCACTGAGACGACCAGCGGTGGGGCGCCGCTCCTCCCACTGAGACGGCCAGCGGTGGGGCGCCGCTCCTCCCACTGAGACGGCCAGCGGTGGGGCGCCGCTCCTCCCACTGAGACGGCCAGCGGTGGGGCGCCGCTCCTCCCACTGAGACGGCCAGCGGTGGGGCGCCGCTCCTCCCACTGAGACGGCCAGCGGTGGGGCGCCGCTCCTCCCACTGAGACGGCCAGCGGTGGGGCGCCGCTCCTCCCACTGAGACGGCCAGCGGTGGGGCGCCGCTCCTCCCACTGAGACGGCCAGCGGTGGGGCGCCGCTCCTCCCACTGAGACGGCCAGCGGTGGGGCGCCGCTCCTCCCACTGAGACGGCCAGCGGTGGGGCGCCGCTCCTCCCACTGAGACGGCCAGCGGTGGGGCGCCGCTCCTCCCACTGAGACGGCCAGCGGTGGGGCGCCGCTCCTCCCACTGAGACGGCCAGCGGTGGGGCGCCGCTCCTCCCACTGAGACGGCCAGCGGTGGGGCGCCGCTCCTCCCACTGAGACGGCCAGCGGTGGGGCGCCGCTCCTCCCACTGAGACGGCCAGCGGTGGGGCGCCGCTCCTCCCACTGAGACGGCCAGCGGTGGGGCGCCGCTCCTCCCACTGAGACGGCCAGCGGTGGGGCGCCGCTCCTCCCACTGAGACGGCCAGCGGTGGGGCGCCGCTCCTCCCACTGAGACGGCCAGCGGTGGGGCGCCGCTCCCCCCACTGAGGCCAGCGATGGGGCGCCGCTCCCCCGACTGAGGCCAGCGATGGGGCGCCGCTCCTCCCGCTTACACCAGGCCACTTTGTACTCCCACTGACCACAATTCGGCTCCCCTTAAGTCTAAAGATCAGTAAACTGGCCCTTTGTTTAGAAAGTTTGGAGAGCCCCTGATATAAACAAAGTAGGTCCAGAAGGATAGACACCTCTAAGTATATTCCAGAAGTTCTCAGCCACCATGCCGGGCCCACTGCTGGCCTGTGGTCTCCCTTTTCCCATGCTTCCAGCCAGCTGCAGATCCTTTAACCTCCGCTAATGTCTCCCTTCTTCCATAGTGGGCCCTCATCCTCCACAGTGTTCTCCAACCTCCCATAAATCCTGTATAATAATAATAATAGATAGGAAAGTATATTATATTTACTGAAACAGTTTTTTTTACATTTTTTCAGTTACTTCTTGGTTTCTGGCCTAGGCAAATGTCAGACATCCCAGGAGGGGAGGATGGGTTTTTCTCAGTTTAGCACACTGCGTGCCTGAGTTAACCACTTGCCCTCCAGAGGATTTACCCCCCTCCTGACCAGGCCATTTTTTGTGATACGGCGCTGCTGCGTTACTTTAACTGACAAATGCGCGGGCATGCATGTTTTTATTTTTTGCGCTATAAACAAAAAAAAAGACTTTTTTGAAGAAAAAAAATACTTTTGACTTTTTGCTATAAAACATATCCAATAAAAGTTTAAAATAAAATCAAATTTCTTCAATTTAGGCTAAAATGTATTCTGCTCCGTGTCTTTGCTAAAAAAAGTAAAAATCCCAATATGTGTAAATTAATAGGTTTGCGTGAAAGTTTTATAGCGTCTGCAAATGGTAGTATATTTACTGGGATTTTTATTTATTTATTTTTTTTATACTAGTAATGGTGGCGATCAGCTGCGGGACTGCAGTGGGCATTCTGACACTGGGTGGGAAATGACTAACTGCCATTGACATCCCCAGTGACACCAATACAGTGATCACTGCTAATGGCACTGGGCAGGAAGGGGTTAACATCTGGGGCGATCAAAGGGTTAATTGTGTGTGTTTTACTTGGGAGACATGCTGCTTACTCAGCTTTGCCCAATAATCGCCAAGTGCCAGCCGGGACCCTGTGATGGACATTTCTAGCCACCACTACCTCTAACGCAGCGCTTTACATATATATATATATATTGTACATTCACATCAGTCCCTAACCCTCAAGGGGCGTACAATCTTAGGTTAATATATATGTGTGTGTGTGTGTGTGTATGTGTATGTGTATATATATATATATATATATATATATATATATATATATATAGATGTGTGTGTGTATATATATATAGATGTGTGTGTATATATATATATATATGTGTGTGTGTGTATATATATATATATATATATATATATGTGTGTATGTATATGTGTGTGTGTATAGAATGTATCAGTAGTACTGTAGCAGTACTTCTGCTATAGGACGGAGGGCAGATGGATTCCAGGAAGTAAATGCTACACAAATCTGACCTTACTTACAGACAGATATGTTAGAAGGGGATTTCTCAACAAAATAAAGCATGGAGATATATGGATGGATGGGGGAGTTTGCTTTGTATATTAAAAATAAATTAAATGGGGCTTCTTGTTTGGTGCTCAGATACTGTATAGTTCCGCTTTACTGTTGGGTCATGGAGGGATTTGGAAGAATCTGCCAGGCCCTGCTCTCAAAAAGATCGAGGGCTACTAGTCTATGTAGCTCTTGATGTGGCCCTGTCTTTGCATTTGGTCAGAGAGGCTGTCTAAATAAATATATATATATATATATATATATATATATATATATATATATATATATATATATATATATATGTAATATGCACCCACCCAAGAAATGAAAGTCACAAATGATATCCTATGTCAGCCAAGACATGTTTCCTTCAAGAGACCCTGTGTGCAAAATGTAGAAAAAGTCACATATAAGTAAAGAGGAAACCGAGAACGTTACCTTTTCTACTATGTGTGCCTATGTGATCCTGAGAAATCACCTTTTGAAGTCTGCATGGAAACCAACACTTCCAGGAACATGGGTATCATTTGTCCTTCCACAACTCACTGATTCCTCCTGCTGACCATCATGTCGCTGAAAACTCAGAAGTGATGTAGGCATCAGAAGATGGAGCCACAGCTTGTGAGGGGTTACAGGCATCTGACTCTCCTGGAAGTGTCAGATGCCAAAGATTCTTGTGCAGGCTACAGTGCTGGAACGGAGTGGAGGTAGGAGACATGGACCATCAAGGTCCTTTTGCAGCTTGCGCTGTTTCCTCCTTCTGACTTTTGTTTCACTACAGGACTTGGCAGTGACACTGGGTCAAAAGAAGAAGCCATGGTGTTGGTGAGGTGGGGCAAGGGGATACAGGTATCCAACACTCCAAGAAGTGTTGAATGCAGAAGTCTTCTGTAGTCTCCTGCAGTGCTGGAACAGTGAAGGTAGGAGACAAGGGCCACCATGGTCCTTCCACAGCTCTCACTGGTTCCTCCTTCTGATCCTTATTTTGCTACAGGGCTCACTGTGATGCAGGGGGTCAGAAGATGGAGCCACAGTGCTGTAGGGGTCAGAAGATTGAGCCACAGTAGCTGGGGGATACAAGCATCTAATACACCTAGAAGTGTTGAATGCTGAAGAATCTCGCAAAGGATGCAGTGCTGGAACAATTAAGGTAGGAGACATGGGCCACCATGGTCCTTCCACAGCTCTCGCTTGTTTCTCCTCCTGACCCTCATTTTGCTACGTGTCTCACCAGTGATGTGGGTTCCTACAGGGATGTAGTGGTTAGAAGATGAAGCCACAGTGGCTGGGAGGATACAGGCATCCAATACACCTAGAAACGTTGAATGCTAACGAGTCTTGCAAAAGCTGCAGTGCTGAAAAAGTGAAGGTAGGAGACATGGGCCTCCATGGTCACTGGTTCCTTCTAGCAGCTTTTGTTTTGCTACAGGACTCCACAGCGATGTTGGGGTTAGAAGGTGAGGAGACATGGACCACCAGTGGTATGAATGTAATACCCCTCCTATTGCAGGCAATTTTGTTGTTTTTTTTTTGTAGACTGACCGAGTCTCTTTCCAAGTTTTGGCACTGGAAAGCAGTTGATTTTTGGGCAGATGAAAGGTAAACCTCGGAACTTGGATTATACTGTGCAATGTGTCCTCAGTTTGAGCTGCAATAGGCAACTCCTGGACTGAGATGTTAGTTTTCTAAACAGATGCAGTATCAAGTATATGATTTCACTTTTTGGCAAAGTACCAAACCCAGAGGAGAGAAATGACAGATCTTCATTACAGAGCTCGGAGAGTGCTTAAGTGGATAGACCTGCAGTATAAGAATGACTTTTTCCTGACTTGGATGTCCTATGCCTTTGCCAACTAGGTTTCCCCCACTGATTGGTAGGGATTCCTTGATCAATGTGTTTGTTCTTTTTCTCGGTAACCAATGCACCAGGGGATCATTTTGGCTATCTGTAAGGGGGACATCTTCTCTTTGTCTACCAATTCAAAACGGTGCTAGCGTAGGGGTAAGCAGTTATCTTGTCCGCCAGCATAGGGGTGAGCAGTTATCTTGACCACCAGCGTAGGGGTGAGCAGTTATCTTGACCACCAGCGTAGGGGTGAGCAGTTGCCTTGGCCGCCAGCGCAGGGGTGAGCAGTTGCCTTGGCCGCCAGCGTAGGGGTGAGCAGTTGCCTTGGCCGCCAGCGTAGGGGTGAGCAGTTGCCTTGGCCGCCAGCGTAGGGGTGATCAGTTGCCTTGGCCGCCAGCGTAGGGGTGAGCAGTTGCCTTGGCCGCCAGCGTAGGGGTGAGCAGTTGCCTTGGCCGCCAGCGTAGGGGTGAGCAGTTGCCTTGGCCGCCAGCGTAGGGGTGAGCAGTTGCCTTGGCCGCCAGCGTAGGGGGGAGCTGTTGCCTTGGCCGCCAGCGTAGGCGAGTGCATTTGCCTTGGCCGCCAGCGTAGGCGGGAGCAGTTGCCTTGGCGCCAGCGTAGGCGGGAGCAGTTGCCTTGGCGCCAGCGTAGGCGGGAGCAGTTGCCTTGGCCGCCAGCGTAGGCGGGTGCATTTTCCTTGGCGGCCAGTGTAGACTGGAGCGGTTGCCTTGGCGGCCAGCGTAGGCAAGAGCGGTTGCCTTGGCCGCCAGCATAGGCGGGAGCAGTTGCCTTGGCCACCAGCGTAGGAGGGTGCATTTGCCTTGGCCGCCAGCGTAGGCGGGTGCATTTGCCTTGGCCTCCAGCGTAGGCGGGTGCATTTGCCTTGGCCGCCAGCATAGGCGGGTGCATTTGCCTTGGCCGCCAGCGTAGGCGGGTGCATTTGCCTTGGCGGCCAGCGTAGGCGGGAGCGGCTGCCTTGGCGAGCCAGCGTAGGCGGGAGCGGGGGGAAGCGTTTGACTTGACCAACGTAAAGAGTAAAGTTTTGTTTTACTGACCAACGATGTTAAGTAATACATGGATCAAATTCATCTGGTTCGGTAGGCCCTGCTGGATTTTCCCCACTTGATCAGCACCGCTGGCTATAGCCTGCAGTGTTGATCAGTGTGTTCTGGTGGTGTCTTCCTGCTGTCAGAATACAGTACCACAGCGGGATCTAATAATTTGTTCAAGACCTGACATTTTTTCAGGGGTTCCTCTCTGAGTTTGGGTGCATGTTGAAATTTTTTTTGTTAAGTGCTTTTAAAATGTATCTAAAGCCAAAGCTATCTTTTTTTTTTTTTTTATGTTGTAGATTGCATTTGGAGGAGTTGGAACCCCCCATGAGCTTTTTATTGCTGTGTCCCCATTGGGGGGTTCTTTCACTCGATTTGTCCTGGTGACCATTGTCCATGTGACCAAAAACGACTGGAAATCCAAAATGTTACAAATGTCACAGGAACAAGAAGTGAGGGGAAATCCTTCAATGGGTTCACCTGTTCTGGTAACGAGAGGGAATTTGTCTTCACTTTGGAGATTTCCTCTCACTTCCTGGGAGAATCTTCCAAGCCGGACAGAGCTGGCAAAGAGAGACTGGATTCCAGTCCTTGGGTGACCATGCTCACTCTCTGCACTGTATCTCCTGAGGAGCTGTATCGTCACCCCAGGACAGGAAGTAGAACTACAGAACACAGCCCTCCTCCATCGCCATAACATACGGAGGATCTGTTTTGTAGTCCTCGGTTGGAAATCATGCTAAGAAAGTCAGCAGAGGCAGCGAGCACAGGAGGTTTTCGGCTCACAAGTTCTGGCAGGATCGAGTGTTGTTGTTTGTTCTTTTTTGTATTTTTTGTTTGTGTTTTTGTATTTTTTTATTTTTTTGTAATTTGTTTATTTTTTGTTTTTTTGTTGGTTTTTTTTTCTGTTTTTGTGTGTTTTTTGTTGTTGTTTTTTTTTTGGGGGGGGGGGGTTGTTTGTGTCATAAAACGGACCTAATAAAACTGTTTCAGTGGTACAGATGAAGAAGAGATGTTCTTTGTTGGGTTTTACATGCACTTTACATCTGAACTTCAGGAAAAGTGCAGTAATCCAGTGCAAGACTTCCTGTAATAAAGACCGCTCACTGCTGCTCTCTCTCCTTGTGCAGAGTGACCGGTCTTGTCTCCGCCCCCTCCTAGTTTTCTGCAGGCATCCTGTAGTGGGTGGAGCCTACTGGCCCCCACCCACAACTGTCTGCCTGTGCTGATGTCACTGCTACTTTTACAAGGTAATATCTTGGTTTCCAAAAGCATCTGGTGTACAAAATATAAATAAATTTTCTATCCTTTTTGCGGCCGTTGAGGATTCCTCCAATAGCCACGCAGCTGTTCCTGCAGCTGGCGGTTCTTATAAACGATGGACCTGCCCGGCATCTAATTTTAGTTCTAGAAGCCCGGGAGGTTGGCGAGCCTTTTTTTTTTTTTTTTCTTTTTCTTTCCAGAAATCTCCCGCTTTTGTCTCCCTGCGTGCATGCGCGCCGGCGCTGATCTCCTGATTATTTGGAGCTGGCTTTGTGTTTATTGTCCTGCATCATTATATAATACGGGAGCGGCGATGCGGAATGACCCCGCCGGTCAAGGACTTTTTAGTGAGGAATGTTTCTGAATGATTAAACCGCCGCTGTGTGGAGGATTCGCTGCACCTTGCTGAACGCGGAGCTCTTCTGATCTCTTTTCTCTGGAGATTTAAAGGAGAACCCCGGGGGGGGGGGGGGGAGAAATGGAAGCCTCACATTGGTGAATCTGGTTATTGTGAAAGCTTTACCATGTGTACAGCAGTGGGCAGCACAGACTGTCTGTGACAAATATACTGTCCCTGTGCTAGGTGTCACCCCATACCTAAAGGGCTGCTAGGCTGACAGCGGGAGCGTCTGCACTGACTGCTGAAATAGGAGAGGGGGGGGGGGTGACTGCTACAAACTCCTTTCCTATGTACATCTAGCCACTGTGACGATGTCCTACTGCTTGCAATGGTCATCCTTAGAGGTCACCTATCAGGAGGCAAGGTGACTCAGTGGGTGGAGCCTGCTGGTAATTGTGTTTCCCGCTACTAATTGCATCCTCAGGGAATGGGAGTCTCAGATTTCAGAGATCAGCAACCATTTATCTAGACCAGACTATCTGAGTGGATATTGTGGCAATCGCTTATTCATGTGCAGATGAGTAGAGGATTTTTTTTTTATTTATACTTTTTTTAATTTTTTTTTAATTTTAGACTTTTTTTTTTTTAAATTTATACTTTTTTTTTTTTAATTTTAGACTTTATTGTTTTTAATTTATGCTTTTTTTTTTTTTTTTTTTTTTTTTTTTTAGACTTTTTTCACACAAATAGAGCTTTGTTTTGGTGGTATTTGATATCAGCTAGTGGTGCACCGAAAAGAAAATTCTGAACCGAAAAAGTTTTTTTTTTTTTAATCTTTTCTCTCAACAAACGTGGAGGTACTCTTTATTTCCTAAACTGCGTGCAGGCAGCTCTTTACTGCAGGAGAGACGTACTACGTGTCTTGTGCCATAACACACCCCTGCCGGCTCGCAGGCTCCTATTGACTGTGTACATTTGTGCATTTCCTGGGCTGGAATGACTGACTTCCTGTGCTGGCCAAGCAAGGCCCCCCGAAAACCCCCAGAAGTAACTAAAGATAAAGGGGACAGCGGCTGGTGAGGGATGTGACCGCTGCATAGCTGGAAGGTGGAGGTGAGTATTTTTAGGGGTTAATTACATTATAAGACCTCCCTCACATTTGCTGGGGATGGGTGCTAAAAGTAAATGGTTGAGCTGTGGCTTTATTGCTCCCTTAAAGCGGAACTTCACCCAGGAGGGGAAGCTCCACTTGTTCGGCTCCCCTCCTTCCCCCGCAGCTTTCTGGGACACTTAATAGACCCCAGAAGGCTGCGGGACCATTCACAAAGCACAACACGCTTCACGCACGTGCAGAAGGAAACCGGCTGTAGAGCTGCATGGCTTCACTGCTGGTTTTCCATACTGAAGATGCCGGCGCCTGGACCCGAAGCCGATTGAAGAATCTGCTCGGGGGAGGACATAGCTGGATCCCTGCACAGGTAAGTGTCCTTACAGTGCGACAAAACGAATTCTTACTAGTCACTAATCTCTCAGTAGTGAGAGATCGACTTCATAGGTTAAGGTACAGTGCCGTGAAAAAGTCTTCATCCCTTTTGAAATATCCCCCATGTTGTCATGTTACAATGTATCCCCTCCCCTGAAATGTCCCCCATGTTGTCATGTTACAATGTATCCCCTCCCCTGAAATGTCCCCCATGTTGTCATGTTACAATGTATCCCCTCCCCTGAAATGTCCCCCATGTTGTCATGTTACAATGCATCAACTCCCTTGAAATGTTGTCATGTTACAATGTATTCCTCCTTCCCCTCAATTGCCCCCCATGTTGTCATGTTACAATGTATTCCCCCCTCCCCCCTGAAATGCCCCCCATGTTGTCATGTTACAATGTATCTCCCCTCCCCGTGAAATGCCCCCCATGTTGTCATGTTACAATGTATCCCCCCTCCCCCCTGAAATGTCCCCCATGTTTTTATGTTACAATGTATCCCCCCTCCCCCTGAAATGTCCCCCATGTTGTCATGTTACAATGTATTCTCCTCCCCCCTGAAATGTCCCCCATGTTGTCATGTTACAATGTATTCCCCCCTCCCCCCTGAAATGTCCCCCATGTTGTCATGTTGCAATGTATTCCCCCCCCCCCCCTGAAATGTCCCCCATGTTGTCATGTTGCAATGTATTCCCCCCCCCCCCCCCCATGTTGTCATGTTACAATGTATTTATTGGGATTGGATGTGATAGACCAACACAAAGTGGCACATAATTATGAAGTGGAAGGAAAATGAGAAATGGTTTCCAACATTTGTGACCAATAAATCTGTGAAAAGTGTGGTGTACATTTGTATTCGGCCCCCCGGAGTCAACACTTTGTAGGACCCCCTTTCCCTGCAATTCCAGCTGCAGGTCTTTTTGGGGATGTCTCTTTGCACATCCAGAGAGGGACATTTCTGCCTATTCTTCTTCGCAGAATCGCTCAAGCTGTCAGATTGGATCGAGAACGTCTGGGAACAGCAATTTTCAAGTCTTGCCACAGATTCTCCATTGGATTTGGGTCTGGACTGTGACTGGGCCATTCTAACACATGAAGATGCTTTGATCAGAACCATTCCATTGTAGGTCTGGCTGGATGTTTCGGGTCATTGTCCTGCTGGAAGGGGAACCTCCGCCCTGGTATCAAAGCTTTCTTCTAAGATTGCCCTGTATTTGGCTCCATCCATCTTCCCATCAACTCTGACCAGCTTCCCTGTCCCTGCTGAAGAAAAGCATCCCCACCACATGATGCTGCCACCACCATGTTTCACAGTGGGGGTGGTGTGTTCAGAGTAATGTGTAGTGTTAGTTTTTTGCCACACATAGTGTTTTGCTTTTAGGCCAAAAAGTTCCATTTTGGTCTCATCTGACCAGAGCCCCTTCTTCCACATGTTTGCTATGTCCCCCACATGGCTTCTCCCAAACTACAAACAGGACATCTAATGGCTTTCTTCCAACAATGGCTTCTTCTTGTCACTCTTCCATAAAGGCCAGATTTGCGGAGTGCACGACTAATAGTTGTCCTGTGGACAGATTCTCCCACCTGAGCTGTCGATCTCTGCAGCTCCTCCAGAGTTCCCATGGGCCTCTTCGCTGCTTCTCTGATGAATGCTCTCCTTGCCCGGCCTGTCAGTTTAGGTGGACGACCATGTCTTGGTAGGTTTGCAGTTGTCCATACACTTTCCATTTTCGGATGATGGATTGAACAGTGTTCCGTGAAATGTTCAAAGCTTGGGACATTCTTTTATAACCTAACCCTGCTTTAAACTTCTTCACAACTTTATCCCTGACCTCTCTGGTGTGTTCCTTGGCCTTCATGATGCTGTCTGTTCACTAATGTTTCTTAACAAACCTCTGAGGGCTTCACAGAACAGCTGTATTTATACTGAGATCACATGACACACAGGTGGACTCTATTTACTAATTAGGTGACTTCTGAAGGCAATTTGCTCCACTAGATTTTAGTTAGTGGTATCAGAGTAAAGGGGTTTGAATACAAACTTTTCACATATTTATTTGTAATAAAAATGTTGAAAACCATTTCTCATTTTCCTTCCACTTCACAGTTATGTGTCACTTTGTGTTGGTCTATCACATAAAATCCCAATAAAATACATTGACGGTTTTGGTTGTAACAGGATAAAATGTGGAAAATTTCAAGGGGTGTGAAGACTTTTTGAGCCTCTTGAGCATTCACACTAAATCATCAGTTATGGAAATCTGGGTAATGCCGCTCCCCTGCGGCTGCGTCCACTTGCAATCGTGGTCATTGACATGTATGGGCATTGTAACACATCCTTCAGCCTCTGCGCGTGACGCCACCCAGAAAAGAAGGCTGGGGACTTCCGAAAGGTGGTTTTAGGAAGGAAGGGCTGTACACAACCTGCAGCATTTATGTACGGGAAATTCTTGTATCATTGTAGAAGTTCTCACTATAGGTAATAATTTATAATGGTGTGTGCTGGGTAAAAAATAGATTTTGAATATTCTACGCACGGATTTTCTTCCCCCGTAATAAGTAAGGTTGCAGCTCTAAGCAGCTGTAGAATATCAGGGCTGATGATATGCTGCGCCTCCCCAGATATTTCCGGGTGTACGTGACCGGTCCACTTTAAATGCACAGATTTCTCTGAACGCGCTAATGAGGATTCCCAGCAGGCTTTGCTCCCGGGTCTCTTTGCTCTCATAGTGATGAATGGCCTCTTCTTCTATTCCTGACCCAATGACCGGGACTTGGGGAAAGGCGGCTCATTAGCACGGTGCGAGGACTTGTTTCTGTAGGGGAAGGAGGGGGTCTCTGCGGCTCTCCTGGAGGGAACTGTGACACCCAGTAACTCTGTAGATTCCATATATAGATGATCCATGAAATTATGCTTTAAAAGCGTTCTCTGTCCCCCAAGGGAAGAGCAAGTGGCCATGCAGCAGTTTACTAATTAGAGACAGAAGTAGCGTGCTACTGCCAGATGTACTGAGCCAGGAACTACATGATGGTGTCATCTCTGAGCAGGCCTCCCGGCCCAGGAAGTAGATGGTGACCCTGGATGATGCCTGAATAAAGATGGCACCGGCCTTCTGGAGAGAAAAGCAGATGAAGGTGTTGTCAGGGGGAGGGCTGTGATCTCTGTGATAGCAAACGAATACCTGCGAGGGCAAACAAATACCTGCGAGGGCAAATATCAAAAGTGAGGAGGTTACGAAAATTCTCGTACGGCAGAATAAAAACTCGGAAGTGATGTCATGTATTTTATTATTGGATAAAAACTGTACTGCTTAAATGAAAATCCTGCGATCTGGTGTCATGGGAGAAAATGTGCGTGTTCCTTCCAGTAATCTAGGATGAAAGCTGTGTACTAATGATCAGATTATCGTACGATCGCTTCGCAAAGTGGTACTTTTTCATACGATTTTCTGATTGTACTAGGCTTTAGATGTAATGGCTGCATTAGTTCTCTTTCTTTTCTTTCTCTCCTTTTTTTTTTTTCCTCTTTCTTCCTCTCTCCTTTTTCCTTTCTCTTTCGTTCTCGCTTTTTCTCTCACTCTCTATGCCTTTCTCTCTCTCTGGTCTCTTACTCTATTCTCCCCTTTTCTCTCTTGCTCTCTCTCTCTTGCTCTCTCACATGCACGCTCTCGCTCTTTCACTCTGTCTTTCGCTTTCGCGCACTCGCTTTCTTTCTCTCTCGCTCTCTCTCA
This sequence comes from Staurois parvus, assembly GCF_062004578.1. Classification (NCBI taxonomy): domain Eukaryota; kingdom Metazoa; phylum Chordata; class Amphibia; order Anura; family Ranidae; genus Staurois; species Staurois parvus. The sequence goes on along the minus strand of NW_028318263.1, from coordinate 336,537 downwards.
GCTCTCTCTTGCTTTCTCTCTTTTTCTCTTGCGTTCTCTCTCTCGCTCTCTCTTGCTTTCTCGCGCTCTCTCTCGCTCTCTCTCTCGCTTTCTCTCGCTTTCTCATGCTCTCTTTCGCTTTCTCATGCTCGCTCTTTTGCTTTCTCGCGCTCGCTCTTTCGCTTTCTCGCGCTCGCTCTTTCGCTTTCTCGCGCTCGCTCTTTCGCTTTCTCGCTCTTTCGCTTTCTCGCTCTTTCACTTTCTCTCGCTGTCGCTTTCTCTTTCTCGCTTTCTCTTTCTCGCTTTCTCTTTCTTTCTTTCTCGCTTTCTCTCTTTCTCGCTTTTGCTTTTGCTTTCTCGCTTTTGCTTTCACTTTCTCGCTTTCGCTTTCACTTTCTCGCTTTTGCTTTCTCTCTCTTTCTCGCTTTCTCTCTTTTTCGCTTTCTCGCTCTCTCGCTCTCTTTCGCTTTCTCGCTTTTGCTTTCTCTTTCTCGCTTTTGCTTTCTCTTTCTCGCTTTTGCTTTCTCTTTCTCGCTTTCGCTTTCTCTCTCTTTCTCTCGCTTTCGCTTTCTCTCTCTTTCTCTCTCTTTCGCTTTCTCTCTCTTTCGCTTTCTCTCTCTTTCGCTTTCTCTCTCTTTCGCTTTCTCTCTTTCTCGCTTCCGCTTTCTCTCTTTCTCGCTTCTGCTTTCTCGCTTCTGCTTTCTCGCTTCTGCTCTCTCTCTTCTGCTCTCTCGCTTCTGCTCTCTCGCTTCTGCTCTCTCGCTTCTGCTCTCTCGCTTCGGCTCTCTCGCTTCTGCTTTCTCGCTTCTGCTTTCTCTTTCTCGCTTTTGCTTTCTCGCTTTCGCTTTCTCTTTTTTGTTTTCTCTCTTTTTTGTTTTCTCTCTTTTTCGTTTTCTCTCTTTTTCGTTTTCTCTCTTTTTCGTTTTCTCTCTTTTTCGTTTTCTCTCTTTTTCGTTTTCTCTCTTTTTCGTTTTCTCTCTTTTTCGTTTTCTCTCTTTTTCGTTTTCTCGCTTTTGCTTTCTCTTTTTCGCTTTCTCTTTTTCGTTTTCGCTTTCTCTTTTTCGTTTTCGCTTTCTCGTTTTCGCTTTCTCTTTTTCGTTTTCGCTTTCTCTTTTTCGTTTTCGCTTTTTCGCTTTCTCGCTTTTGCTTTCTCTTTTTCGCTTTCTCGCTTTTGCTTTCTCTCTTTCGCTTTTGCTTTCTCTTTTTCGCTTTTGCTTTCTCTTTTTCGCTTTTGCTTTCTCTTTCTCGCTTTCGCTTTCTCTTTTTCGCTTTCTCTTTTTCGCTTTCTCTTTTTCGCTTTCTCTTTTTCGCTTTCTCTTTTTCGCTTTCTCTTTTTCGCTTTCTCTTTTTCGCTTTCTCTTTTTCGCTTTCTCTTTTTCGCTTTCTCTTTCTTGCTTTTGCTTTCTCTTTCTCGCTTTCTCTTTTTCGCTTTCGCTTTTTCGCTTTTGCTTTTGCTTTCTTTTTTTCGCTTTTGCTTTCTTTTTTTCGCTTTTGCTTTCTTTTTTTCGCTTTTGCTTTCTTTTTTTCGCTTTCTCTCTCTCGCTTTCTCTCTCTCGCTTTCTCTCTCTCGCTTTCTCTCTCTCGCTTTCTCTCTCTCTCGCTTTCTCTCTTTTTCGCTTTCTCGCTTTCTCTCTTTCTCGCTTTCTCTCTTTCTCGCTTTCTCTCTTTCTCGCTTTCTCTTTCTCGCTTTCATTTTCTCTCGCTTTCTCGCTTTCTCTTTCATTTCCTCTCGCTTTCATTTTCTCTCGCTTTCTCGCTTTCATTTTCTCTTGCTTTCGCTTTCTCGCTTTCATTTTCTCTCGCTTTCTCGCTTTCATTTTCTTTCGCTTTCTCGCTTTCATTTTCTCTCGCTTTCACGCTTTCATTTTCTCTCGCTTTCGCTTTCTCGCTTTCATTTTCTCTCGCTTTCGCTTTCTCTCTTTCGCTTTCTCTCTTTCGCTTTCTCGCTTTCTCGCTTTCATTTTCTCTCGCTTTCGCTTTCTCGCTTTCTCTCTTTCATTTTCTCTCGCTTTCGCTTTCTCTTTCATTTTCTCTCGCTTTCGCTTTCTCGCTTTCATTTTCTCTCGCTTTCGCTTTCTCGCTTTCATTTTCTCTCGTTTTCGCTTTCTCGCTTTCATTTTCTCTCGCTTTCGCTTTCTCGCTTTCTCTTTCATTTTCTCTCGCTTTCGCTTTCTCGCTTTTGCTTTCTCGCTTTCACTCTTTCATTTTCTCTCGCTTTCTCTCTTTCATTTTCTCTCGCTTTCGCTTTCTCGCTTTCTCTCTCATTTTCTCTCACTTTCGCTTTCTCGCTTTCATTTTCTCTCGCTTTCGCTTTCTCGCTTTCATTTTCTCTCGCTTTCGCTTTCTCGCTTTCATTTTTTCTTGCTTTCTCTCTGTCATTTTCTCTCGCTTTCGCTTTCTCGCTTTCTCTCTTTCATTTTCTCGGTTTGTCTTTCGCTTTCTCGCTTTCGCTTTCTCTTTCTCACTTTTTCGCTTGCTTTCTCTCTCTCTCTCTCGCTTGCTCTCTCTCTCGCTTGCTTTCTCTCTCACTTGCTTTCTCTCTCTCTCTTTATTATCCAGCCAGCAAGTCTGTTTTTCAAAAGCACAAGCTCTCTAGCAGAATGTATCAGTTTACATGGACAAGCCAAACCACTTAACACTGGTTGCGGTGCAGACAAATGGAGCATGCTGTACATTTCTGCACTGTAATGGTGTGAACTTTGCCCATAGGATAACCTGGATTTTAGACTGTCTATGCAGTTGGAGTGCAGTCCAAAATGCAGCCAACTGCGTTGGGTATTAAAGGGCCCTTAAGGGTTCATTCTTATGAGTTTTCCGCATTCAGAGCATATTTGCCAGGCAGCGAGGTGGCTTTGTACTGCCTCCTCACCCTCTGCTTGAAACCTGCCCTAGTGCCGCAATCGCGTGTATTTTTCGCAGTTGGGGGGCAGCCGATATCACTGGAATGGCTAACATTCATTTGGTGGCATCGGTAGCTAGTATGCACAAATACAATGCATATTTTTGGGGGGTGGGGCTCAGAAGAGATTTTTATGGCATGCTTTATCGTCTTTTTGTATAATAGCCTTGAGGAAGGAGGGGCCTCTTCTCCCGAAACGCGGGTTTTTTTCCTTGGTCATTGAAAATTGAACTATTTCTCATGTATTATGAACTTTTGATGGTGTGCACTCCTCAACGCTCAACCTGCCCCATCATATATGTCAGTGGGAAGAATGGAATCCCTTCATTGGTTTTAGTGGGAAGAATGGTATCCCTTCATTGGTTTTAGTGGGAAGAAATGGTGCCCCATCATTGGTGTCAGTGGGAGGAATGGTTCCCCATCATTGGTTTTAGTGGAAGAAATGGTACCCCATCGTTGGTGTCCATGGGAGGAATGGTGCCCCATCGTTGGTTTTAGTGGGAGAAATGGTGCCCCATCATTGGTATTGGTGGGAGAAATGGTGCCCCATCATTGGTATTGGTGGGAGAAATGGTGCCCCATCGTTGGTTTTAGTGGGAGAAATGGTGCCCCACCGTTGGTTTTAGTGGGAGAAATGGTGCCCATCGTTGGTTTTAGTGGGAGAAATGGTGCCCCACCGTTGGTTTTAGTGGGAGAAATGGTGCCCCATCGTTGGTTTTAGTGGGAGAAATGGTGCCCCATCGTTGGTTTTAGTGGGAGAAATGGTGCCCCATCGTTGGTTTTAGTGGGAGGATTAATGCCCCATCGTTGGTGTCCGTGGGAGGAATGGTGCCCCATCATTGGTGTCAGTGGGAGGAATAGTGCCCCATCATTAGTGTCAGTGGGAGGAATAGTGTCCCATCATTGGTATCAGTGGGAGGAATAGTGCCCCATCATTGGTATCAGTGGGAGGAATAGTGTCCCATCATTGGTATCAGTGGGAGGAATAGTACCCCATCATTGGTGTCAGTGGAGAAATAGTGCCCCATCATTGATGTCAGTGGGAGGAATAGTGCCCCATCGTTGGTGTCAGTGGGAGGAATAGTGCCCCATCGTTGGTGTCAGTGGGAGGAATAGTGCCCCATCGTTGGTGTCCGTGGGAGGAATAGTGCCCCATCGTTGGTGTCCGTGGGAGGAATAGTGCCCCATCGTTGGTGTCAGTGGGAGGAATAGTGCCCCATCGTTGGTGTCAGTGGGAGGAATAGTGATTTTAAAGACAAGCAAAGAGCCATAGTTTGGAGACCACTGGTCTGGAGGGTAAATTACATGTATGTTTAAGAACTGTAGTTGTGCAATTCAGCAAAAATATGGAGTCACGTACATGAGTTTATTCTCTGTAATGTGACAATATACTGGGTTCATCATAAAATGAAGTCCGTGCTATTGTGGGGAATGATTTCATAACTTCCGGCCTTGTTTATGGTGTAGTGGTGATCTATGCTCATTGTACGTTCTGGATTCTAGAAATGGTAATTAAATCCCGCTGACCCCCTGCTGGCGCTCGTACTCTGTGGGACGCCTGCGGTCCCCTCCTCTCGCTGCGGGTGGGCAGGAAGGAGCGCGGGGTCACATATGAAGATGACGGAGCTTCTCCAGGCTTCTTAATCGTTTGCAATTCCAGCTGGCTCTTGGTGCGGATCTCATTATTGGCCTTCTGAAACGCAGAACTGACTCTTACTCTACGATCTTCTACGGTGTGCCCATGTTTGGAGGTGGAAGGATCTCATCTTAAAGTAGATGTAAACCCGAACTGAACGACGTTTTGTTGGCTTAGAGCTCTGAGCATCTAAACCAAAGACCTTTTTTTTTTTTTTTTTTTTTTTTTTTTTTCATGAAACACTTTTTGCTTTTTTTCATCCTTTTTGTTCCACCCCAGTGCAGCTGATCTCCTGCAGCTTCTGTGCAGCCTGCATGGCATTTATCAAGGCACGGTTCTTGATGGTGACAACCGTGGACCATTCTAAATGTGTGATGAAATGTCACTTGTCTCAATCCAAAGCCTGTGTTACCGGGTGACCATGCAGTATGGAAATTAAATTGGAGCGATTATAGAGATTAGCATGGCCAATAAAAATATTTAAAAATTAGAATTAAAAAAAAAAAAAAAAGCTATAAGACGTAGTGCAGCACTAAAAAATTATATATAAATAAATGCATACATAAACACCTGAGGCTCAAGTTATAAAACTTTAAAATTGTAGGGACACTTAATATATAATGTCCAAATAATATGCAATAAAAGTTCAAATATGAGTAAGTGGAGATATGATCAGGATGGTGACTCTAGTAATCCCAGTGAGGCATATAATTCGGTGACGTGCAGGAGAATAGTAAAATTACGCACTCACTAGATGCGCAATTTATAAGCGCAATAATCAGATCAATTACACCAGAGGTCCCCTCTGTCCTGGAAAGGATGCAGCTCAGAATGGGTAGACCCTTCCCTGGGTGTGGGCAGTGAGATGACGCCTCTAGAGGTCTCCTTAAAGCAGTGGTTCTCAACCTGTGGGTCGCGACCCCTTTGGAGGTCGAATGATCCTTTCACAGGGGTCCCCTAAGACCATCAGAAAACACATATTTCCGATGTGTAAAGAGCAGCTACTGTGTAGAAAGCAGCTGCTGTGTTGAAAGCAGCTACTCTGTTAAAAGCAGCTACTGTGTTGAAAGCAGCAGTATTGGAGGTAAAACAACACTCATGAATTATAATTACTGGGTAAATCATTTTATGGTTGGGGGTCACCACAACATGAGGAACTGTATTAAAGGGTCACGGCATTAGGAAGGTTGAGAACCACTGCCTTAAAGGATAGGCTGCGGTGGGGGTCAGCAATGGATCACTTTCCTCTGGGCCTTGGGATGGTCACCTTGGGTCCTGGGGGATTAAATGCTCGGTACGGAGAAAAAAAAATGGTGCCCATAGTGTAGTATGTCAAAATTATGAACGATTTTATTAATGAGTAAATATAGGTAAAAATATGAACACACATTCAAATCCAAAAGCCTTCGCCAATAGGTATATACTGTAGCAGGGGCGGACTGACCATTTGGAAACTCGGGCACTGCCCGAGGGCCCGGGGTTAGTAGGGGGCCCCATGAGATGCCCCTGGTACCTTTTTCATAGGCTTTTTTGAGTTTGGGCAAGGACACAGGGGCCCCATGATCCCCTATTGCCCGGGGGCCCCATGAGTTGTCAGTCCGCCCCTGTACTGTAGTATGCAAATGTATGCAGCACAAAGCCTCCCTGAGTGCTCAGGGACTTCTTCTCTGCGTGTCACGGGCACGGGAGTCCATTCAAATGAATGGGCTCTCGTGCCCATGCAAAATGCGGCCCGCACGGTCGCAGAGATGTGAACCGGGGGTAAATCCTAAGTCAGGCTTTCTCAACCATTTCAACGCAGAGGAACCCTTGACATAACTTTCCGGTCTCAGGGAACCCCCGCTAAAAATGACTTCATCTACAATTCATGATACATTAGTGTGATGTTCAATGGGAAGAATGCTCCTTGGTCCTCGTGCACACGGGACGTTTTTACAGAAGCTGTTTTTGGCTTTTGACATTTTCTTCTACAGCCAGTAAACTACCCCAGCATGTTATCCTAGGTGTCCATGCACACATAGAATGAAATAGATATTTTTTGGCTGAAAAAAACCCCCCAGAACTAGTGGGTTTCTAGAGGAGTTTTGTAGCTGTAAAAATGCTCGAACGCTGAAAAATGCTGTAAATCGCAGAAAACCAGTGTTTGGACTTTTATTTTACCAAAAAAAAACCTCTAAAAAAACGCTAGCAAAACGCTAATACAAAAACGCTAAAAAATGCACATTTTTAATGTGACTTTACACACCTAACCTTACCAGCGTTATTAAAACATCCCATGTGCATGGAGCCTTACACTGGTGGTCATTGGGAACAATTACCCCCCCCCCCCCTTTACATGTAGCTAAAAAGATCAATGGTGTCAGTGGGAACTTACCTGAGAGGCAAAAATTGCTCATTGCACAAGGAACCCCTAGCAACCTCTGGAGGTACCCTGGTTGAGAAACCCTGTCCTAAGTTATAGATGGATATAAAGTGCTAAACATTCCATTAAAAGTGCATAAGACCCCAGAAACCACTAAACAGCTCATCCACTCCCTCATCATATCACGACTCGACTACTGCAACTCCCTCCTCACTGGCCTGCCTCGCCGCTGGCTATCCCCGCTTCAGTCCATCCTGAATTTGGCAGCCAGACTCATTTACCTTTCCAACCGCTCCATCTCCGCCACCCCCCTCTGCCAATCCCTCCACTGGCTTCCCATTGCGCAACGGATCAAATTCAAAATCCTAACACTGACGTACAAAGCCGTCCACCATACTGCCCCGAACTACATCACTGACCTAATATCCAAGTACTGCCCAACACACACACTCCGCTCCTCACAAGACCTCCTTCTCTCTAGTGCCCTGGTCTCCTCCTCCCATGCCCGCCTCCAGGACTTCTCTAGGGTGTCACCCATCCTCTGAAACTCCCTACCCCAACCCATCAGATTATTACTCTCCTCTCCTTTAGGCGCACCCTGAAAACCCACCTCTTCAGGGAAGCCTACCCCACCCCCTGCTAACTTGCCGACCTCCTCCACTCTTCCTACCACTCCATCCCCCACAGCTATCTCCTCCTGTGCCAACATCCCCTCCCTCCTAGATTGTAAGCTCAAAAGAGCAGGGCCCTCGATCCCCTCATGTTTTGTATTGTATTGGTATTGTTCTGTCACATGTTCTGTCCCCCATTGTAATGTACAGCGCTGAGCGAACTATTGGTGCTTTATAAATACTGTATAATAATAATAAGAGCCAAAAAAAGTAAATAATGAGATTCAAAAATGATTGCTATGAGTCCTCCTTTAAGAAAAGTGTAACACTCCGGGACTTTCCACCCCATGACAAAGTCTTCATTTTCACCTCTGTGTGTTTGGTGCCCCACACCCTTCTGGGAGCAAACTCACCAATTGGTGTTGGCCACCTGAGTGTATCCTGAGGTAGGTCAGAAATGCTGGCTCACTGCCCCACTGTGTATGGCAAATATCTCAGGGTCACTGTATTTCCAGTTATCTCATGCCCAGGGGCAGACTGACAACTCATGGGGCCCCTGTGTCCTTGCCCAAGCTCAAATAAGCCTATGAAAAAGGTAGCAGGGGCATCTCACGGGGCCCCCTACTGACCCCGGGCTCTCGGGCAGTGCCCGAGTTTCCAAATGGTCAGTCCGCCCCTGTTCATGCCCATACAGGAGAGGAGTCGCACAGAGAAAGTCCTTCATAGCTTTTTACCATTTATTAAAATCTTTAAAAAAACCTCAAAAGAATCGCAATATACAGTGCCCGACCCCGGAATCCTCTGCCAAAGGTCTGTTCCTAACGCTGCCGCTCCAACCAGCAGTAGAGTCGGCGTGCCTTCTAAAAGGCTTAAATGGCTTGCAGACAGGAAGATCCAGGTCCTGCGTGTTTCTTTACATTCCGGGACGTTATCAGGAGGCCTGGTTTTGGGTGGAGACATTAAAGGAGAAGTATGGCCAAAGCTTTTTTGGCTGTTCTTCTCATGTAGGTCTTTTAGGTCACGGAAGTGCAGTGGATTCTGCACTCCTGTCATCTATTTTTGTCCAACAGCGGGCTAAAGTCCGTTGACTGCTGACATTGCTCATCCAGTCCAGGCTTGTGGAAAATCCCAATCATATGGTCAGAATCCACCCAGCAGCCTAGACTGGTACCTTGCTCAGCCTCTGAGGGATCCGCCAATAGCCTGAGCCAGCTCCTCCTGCCCCCACCACAGCCCAGAGCTCCAATGAGCACTGGAGGGGCAGAGCAGACCGCCTTAGACTGACTTATACATATAAAAATGCAGCGCTGTAAAATGATCAAATCATGCAAATCAACACAATAATAGTCTTGAAAAGGTGCTCATTAATTCCTAGTGCCAATGGAAATAATGCAAACTAACCAGAAGCGCGTTTAAAATATGCATGTGTGTAAGAAATCCTGGAGATTCCCCTCTCTCCCTCTGGTCAGAAAATAGATATGTGCTGAAATGGATGACGGTAATGCCCTCTTGTGGGAAAACGAAATCCTGCAGGTCAGGAAGCTCCCAGGATAGGATATTCCTCTTCAGTGGAACCAGGGCTGGGATTGAAATCACTCTGTGGCTGTGAAATTGGGAGAAAGACCCCTCACAGAGAACACAGAGAGATACTCATAATGTAGTATATTACTTCAATTTATTTCAAAAAACCAAGTAAAACATATAATCAGGTGGCAAGTGAAAGTGACCCACTGACCCTCTTAAAGTTATAGGTGGCCGCCGGGCCTCCACATGGCACCGGCGGCGTAGTGTCAACGACGTCCACAGGCTCCCACTGACGCGTTTCGTGCGCACGCACTTCTTCTGAGGTAGAGAAAGGACCATCACTTAGACTGACTGTCTCGACTCTCTGATCAAAGCAAGGCAAATGCATGCCCGCTATCCACGCTTGGAGTTGCATTAACATTTAATGGCAATGCAAGCGCAATGCGCATTTCCGAAACACGCAGCAATTCACGCATTTACTGTATGTTAGGAAACACACAGATGTGCATGGAGCCTAAAGGTAATCACAAAATGATACAATCATAAGATGCCTTATTCCAAGCTTGTACCTAGTGCGATGACATTTTCCTTCAGGTCAATGGGAATATCATTTAGCAGTTGTCAGTCTTTTACTGAATCTATTCAATCATTTTAAATTTCCATTTGCTGCATATCTAAGGGTTTTCCTTAACCTCCTTGGAGGTATTCCCGAGTGTAGCTCGGGGTAACATTTCAGTACCAAAAGCGGTAACCCCGAGCTACACTCGGGAATACCATACGGCGCTGCTCCGGGATGTGTTCTTCACTTACCTTACTCTGCGCTCCCACGATGTGTCCCCTGCAGCGTCCCCGGCCATCTCCTCCGGCCGATGCCGGCATCCGGCTTCTGTGTCCTGTCCCTGTGACGTCGGGACGTACGGGCGCCGCCGGCGGCGGGAAATTTAAAAATTTTAAAAAATGTCATTTTTTTTTTTTTTCATTTTACACAGTAAAACATTGCTGTTTCAACCTATTTCACATACATTTTGTCCCGAGTGCTTTGTCCGGCGCCCTGCCTGCATTTTTACTGTTCTTTCTGCCTGGAAACTGAGAAATGTCCATGGCGTCCAAAAAGTGTCCCTTTAGGTCAAAAGCGGTTTAGATCAGCTAGAGAACAGCGATAGTAAATCAGAACCACTTGCAGAATTGAGTGATAATGATTCGTGGGGGAAATTCGTCATCAGAAACTGAAAACGATTTTGCGACTGAGCTCAGCAATGTGCGAACTTGGCGCTATATTTCACATTTCAGTGTTTTTGGTTTGATTATATTATTGAATTAAATTTTTTATTATTTTTATATTTTTATGGTTATTTATTAAATTATAATTTATGATTTTGTGTTTCAAATTTTATCATACCCAGGATGTTTACTAGACTCTTGTTCGGACAGATTTCAGTGAGTTTTTCCTAAAAATTACAGCCTACAATAAAAAAAATACATATTTCCATGCAAAAAAATGGTACCGCTTTCAGCACCAAAAATCTGAAATAATCAGACCGCTAGGGAGGTTAATGACAAATTCCATGTTTGGAAATTTGTACCTAGCTACATTTGGTCCAGCTTTGGACCAATGTAACTTTGCATATGGCATACTTGTGGGATCCCTCTGGAAACCACTGTAGTAGACACCTGTAGTCCAGTAATCTTCACTAGCTTCAAGGTCCAGTGACTAACGGCTGCCCTGCGGCATTGTAAAAATGGGAGGTCACCCACTCGGCAAGGGCGCCATGGCAAGGATTTGCATTCTGTTAAGGAATACCAAGCATTCACTGATTGGATGGGGGCAGGTGATGTAACACTTCCCACCTCAACCAATCAGAGAATGCTATGCATTTGTTAAGAAAATGCTAAACGTTCTCTGACTGGCACCCATGCCAAGCAGCCGATCTCCTGTGTTTACAATGCAGTGGGACAGCCAATCTGCATGGGAGGCTAATGGATATTACTGTAGTAGCGGTGGCCAATACAGGGATTTCCAGCTTCTAAAGGGATCCCACAGATCTGGCATATGCAAAGTTGCATTGGTCCAAGCTGTAAAAATTTCCATACCTGGAATTCTTCTTTCATAATGTGTGAGAGGATTTTTTTTGTATTCTCAACAGATCAAAAACATTCAAGGCACCTTTTTTGGCAGCAGTGCAGAGATTTAATGAATTATCATCAAACGTTCCCATTAATAGAGTGTGATGTGGTAATTAGAGAGTAGGTTTGATGTCCTTGATTGAATTACGAGGCCCTGGACTGTATATTTGTCCAGGTGACCCAAGTCACTGGGACTGCAGCTAATGGAAAAGCCAGCCTTCTGAGTTGTCACCAGAGCAGCATTGTCCTGCCCTACCATCCAGTAGGGTTCAGGAAGTATGAGGGCCCTGTCTTTTGAAATTTGACATCTTTTAGAGTGCAGAACGTGTGCAGGTCCTGTCCTTTGGAACACATCTAGGAGGATGCAGGGAGTATGAGATCCTGTCCTTTGGAGGACTTTAACTAATGGAAAATCCAACCTTCTGAGTTGTCACCAGAACAGGAGAGTCCTGCCCTTGGGAGCAAACGTCCAATTGGGTTTAGGAAGTATGAGGGCCCTGTTCTTTGAAACTCATCTTTATTGGGGTACAGAAAATATGAAGGTCCTGCCCTTTGGAACTTGCGATGTAATACGGTACATGGACTATGAGGTCCTGCCCTTTGCAGGACCTTGGTGTTTGGAGATTAGCATCTAATGAGGAACAGGAAGCATGTGTTTCCTGTCCCTTTGGAGCATGGCATCTAGTAAGGGTCGTTCTATATAGATCTTGCTTTCTACAGGAAGCACAAAGACGTTACCTTTTCAAAGTTTGCAGTCTAATAGGATACAGAAGTTGTGAGGGATTTGTTCTCTGCTGTTAAGAGCTTGCCTTCTAATAAAAAACAGGTGGTATAAGGCTCCTGATCTTTAGAGTTATAGTCTAATGGGGGCCATAGTCCTCATCATATAAGGAACAAAGGCAAGAACTTCTATCTACTAGGGAGCATGAATCGACCAGAAATCTATACCACTGTTAATATCAAACTAAATCAGTAACAGAGAATGGACCTTCCATGCAACAGGCAATTTAGAGATTATTTGTCTTCGGGGATGGACAAATCCCTGGAGCCAGGTAGCCAATCTGCTTTTAAAAAGAAAACTCTGTTGACCCTGACTATTTAATTATTTTGCATTCATTGCTGTGGGATCCCAAATTCCTTGACATTCTATTGGAGTGGCCTGGCTCCCACCTTTTAATTTACCTTTGTCAGATTTTAGTAGGTTTGGCATCTGCTCTAATGTGATCTTGCTCATTTTATACACCCTTACACTCCTTTCTTTTCTTTTTACAGTTGATCGTCGAGAAGACAACGGATTACCCCTCCACGGAGTATTCTCTGGTGGAAGATGTGGCCCTCCACTTCACCTGTTTAATGGACAGACTCAACGAGCAGCGCCTGTTTCAGCCCGACCTCTGCGATGTGGACATTGTTCTGGTTCAACAGAAGAGCACTTTCCCGGCTCACAAGGGTGTCCTTGCTGCCTACAGCCAGTTCTTCCATTCTCTCTTCACCCAGAACAAGCAACTTCAAAGGGTGGAACTGTCCTTGGAGGCTTTGACGTCTCGAGGCTTCCAGCAGATTCTCAATTTTATTTACACCTCTAAGCTCTTAGTCAATGGCTGCAATGTGCAGGACGTTTTAAATGCTGCTGCTGTGTTGCAAATGAACGAAATTGTGACATCATGTCAGGAGCTCATCCACAGCAGGTCGTTGAACCTGGCAATGGCCAACGACATCTTAGACACAGAGGACACTAGGACCGATGTCACCACGGTCATGCAGCCTCAGTTCTATAGGGAGATCAAACAAGAGGTTGATGCCCCTTCAACAAAGATTTACGCCCGGGAAGGAAATGACCCCTACTCTGTTCGAGTAGAGGACAGCGTGAGCAAAGGACATCTGCCCAGCGCCACATCACCTAAGCAGTATTTCAAAGATGAGGAAAGAAGCGGGGGTAGGGTCTGTAAAATTGAAGGAGCCGACTCAGAGGAAGATATGGAAAGCCAAGAGTCCTACAACAGAGAACAGATCATCGTAGAAGTCAACTTAAATAACCAGACACTAAATGTTTCTAAAGGGACTGACGGTAAGGGGTCAACAGATCCGGTGACTGTCTTAGACCGGTCAGATGGGGATGATCGGGGATCAGAGGAAGAAGGGGATGATGAAAATGAGGAAGAGGAAGGTGGAATGGAAGAAGAAGAGGATTTTCTAGATATGTTGGAGGACGAAGATGATGACATTCTTCCAAGCGAAGAGGAGGATATTGAAGAACCCCATGAGGAAGAAGAGGAAGAGGAGGAGGAAGAAGAGGAGGAGGAGAAGGACGATGAATCGGCAGACATGGCCAAAGATGAAAACTCTCCTGGTGAGGGGAGCAAGTCACCGGGCACAGACAAGGCTACCAAGCTGAGGAAAGGAGCAAAAGCATCCCGAAATCGAGGAAGCAGTGGGAGGCGGAAAAAGAAAGGACAGGATGTGTTGGGGCAAAAGGCCAAATTTGAGGAGAAGCAGAACTTCCCTTGTAAAAAGTGCCCTAGGGTTTTCAATAATAGGTGGTATCTGGAAAAGCACATGAACGTCACCCACAGTCGCATGAGGATTTGTGACAAGTGCGGCAAGCGGTTCCTTTTGGAAAGCGAGCTCATGCTCCATCACCAGACAGACTGTGAAAAGAATATACAAGTAAGTTTCTTTATGCTTGACACCTGCCGTGTTGAGTAAACATTAATAAGAAAAATGTATGAATGCTGATCTTAGGTCTTTTAGTCAAAGGTAAGTTTGCATTCCTTAATTCTGTTTTTCTTTTCTTGCATGCCTGAGCAGGTTTCTCCAATGAAGCAATCTTTATGCAAGGAATGATCTAAAAGTCCATAGCCATACACAGAAAGTAAAGACTCGGGATCACTTTGATTTTTCAACATAGTTTTACTTAGCTGAAAGCCCAACTTCAGGCTCAGCCCTCTGCTCCTCAGTGCTATCCCTCATTTCAACCCCATGCTGTATTCTTTTTTTTTTTTTTTCTGTCTTCAGGTCAATCATGTGATGTGCAGGGCCCTCCTGTTGATGAAAAGTGCTGTATTGTGTGCCTCATAACACTATGAATATAGGGCGGCCTACACTCACTGTATGTCCTAAGTCCTCCCGGTGTATTGATGTCTCTTTCAATGCAGATGACTGAAGACATCTGGTGGCATTGTGGGGGCAGCTCTGTTCAGGAGGTGTATATATGTAGCCAGAAATGCTTTTTTTAATATTAAACACTGGCTCCTTTAAACAAAAATATAGCAAAACACAAACACCAGATCCTAAAGTTGAATGGAAACCCCAAGTTTATATGTCAATGGAGACGGTCTTAAATGGTGTTCCTCTTCTGATCTCAACAGATCCGGGATTAAACTGACTGTGGGGAACTCTGCAATTAATAGTCCAGATAGGGGTGAGGGGGATCCTTAACAAATGGCTGAAACAAAAACCAGAAGAGAAAGGAGCACCAGCCTAGTGCATCATCATGACACCATTTTGTTGTAAAGAAATAGAAACTCCAATATACTCACAAAAATGAACAACTAAAAGCATAAAATCAGTCCAGTCTAGGTGAACGAAGGGTTCCCATCCGTGTGGGCATAGGAAACGCATTTTAACCACTTCCCGACCGGCCGTTGCATATAAACGTCCGGACGGTGGCAGTGCAGGGTCGGGTGGCCGTTTATGAACGGCCTCCCCGCACCCTGCTTGTGCGCGCTCCCTGGGAGCGCGCAGCACCGCGATCCGGTGCCCGCGGTGTCCTCCGGACACAGTGAAACACCGATCGTCGGACGGGACCTCTGTACTTGTCACTTGTGACATCATTGCTTACTACGTGTGAAATCTGTGAATGATCACAGAGGTCACATGGTACAGGGCTAGTCACAACAGCCTTGTACCATGTGACAAGCTGTGACCAATCACAGCTCACTCAGTACTTCTCAGTGACTGCAAGAATGCACACAGAGAGAAAGAGAAATGATTGCTTTTACATCCTATATGGGTGTAAAAGCAATCATTGTAAAAAAAAAAAAAAACTTCATCACCCTCCACAAGTAGTACAGTGTCACCATGGTGATACTGTACTGCTAGGGTGACGGTATGTAAAAATAAAAAAATAAAAAAATAAAAAATAATATAAAAAAATTAAATAAAAATGTAAAAAAAAGTTTAAAAATTATAATTTTTGGTTATAAACGAATTTGTTTTTTTTTTTACTAAAAAGATAACGAAATACATTTTGGCAAAGATTTATGATGAAATATTATTTATTTGCAAAATTTTATAAAAAAAACACTTTTGTTCAAAATTTTTGGACTTTTTCATTTACATAGCAAAAAAAATAAAAATCCCAGCAGTGAATAAATACCACCAAAATAAAGCTTTATCTGTAGCAAAAAAATGGTAAAAAATTATTTGGGTACAGTGTTGCATGACTGCGCAATTGTCATTCAAAGTGTGATAGCGCTGAAAGCTGAAAATTGCCCTGGTCAGGAAGGGGGTAAAAGTGTCCGGTCTGGAAGTGGTTAAGGGCAATGTCTTCCTCATCAGAGCTTTGATGAAGAGGGCACTGCCCTTGGAACTCCTTGACTATGCCCTTGCGAATGAGCAGTGTTCATTCACCTGAACTGAATTAATAGTATGCTTGGTCATAATGGTGTTATAAAAATGCACTAGGCTGGTGCGCCCTATCTTCCTAAAAATTGCCTGGAGTTGGGCTTTTAACTTTGATGCACTTTTGTAGGCAGTGCTGATGTGTTTTCGTTCCATCCGGGGAAAAAAAATTCTCAAACCACTCCACAACATCCATGACCTCATCATAGCTTCAAAACCTTCTTCTTTGCAAATGTTCTTTCAGTCTTTAGAATAGTAATAACTAGTAGGTTTGAACCACTAGCAATCCCTCTGTCAGTGATGGCACTCAGAGAAACAAGATGGCACTCAGTAGGACAGTTAGGAGCAACTTGCCTGGCCTCTTCTCTGTAAATTGCTTCCCACGCAAAGGTTATACGCTTGAAATTTGGCAGATACACATTCAAAATAATACACTATGACATTCAAACACCACCCCGATCAAATAACTCCTTCCATGTTGGGCTAAGGACTTTTGGATCCCCTTCGTATAACGCTTTGGCTATCCTATATAACGTTTTGTCCATCTTGGTGATGAAACCAGTGAAATTGGAGCTTTGGAAATAGTGTTTGTTGGATAATTTGATTTCTGAAAGTGGAGCTCAATTAAAAATTTTTTGATTTGACAAAGGTTTTTCATTTCTTTCATGGTTCCCAGTGGGGAGATTCACCTTCAATGATCACACATGAAGATAGACAGACATAATTAATAGTAACGGGCTTCTTCCCAGATATGGCCTTACAAAAAAGTGTGGTTGGAGTTGTGCAAATGGCTTACAAAGCAATTTAAATGGTGTACAGTGGTCCGACATTCCACCGCCCCGCTGATCACTGCTCAGGGTGGTAGAGTGCTGTTGATTGGAATAATGTGTTGGACCTCTACAAACCCAAGCTGCTGCTTATGCATAGGAGCAGCATTCCGAATCTCCAGCTACTTGTTAAACAGTGTATTTTAACCCTTGCTTACAGCCCTTAGTTTGTAAAATTCTACCAAAAAAAGGATATATATACCCCTCCCCCATCACAATCATCCATCTGTCCCAAGTATTATTATCACCAGCCCCCTTCTTTTTGCCATAATCACCTCACCCTTGTCAAAAACATCATCATCCAACTTCCCCCTCCATCCTCATTACATTCCTCCTCATGCCACTATCATCACACACCCCACCACCACTATCCTATGCCTCCCTCTTGTTGCCATAATCATCACCCTTTTTCCCTACCACCATCATCTTTTTTCCCCACCACCATCATCTTTTTTCCCTACCACCATCATCCATCTTCGCCAA
Organism: Staurois parvus; assembly: GCF_062004578.1. Taxonomy (NCBI): domain Eukaryota; kingdom Metazoa; phylum Chordata; class Amphibia; order Anura; family Ranidae; genus Staurois; species Staurois parvus. The sequence continues at coordinate 319,469 of NW_028318263.1, read as the reverse complement.
ACCATCACTTGCGTCCCCCTTGTTTACCATAATCACCCTCCCCGTCATCCACCTTCCCTCCATGCTACTATCATGATCCATCTTGCCCCGCCATCATCATCCATCTTGCCCCACCATCATCATTTATGACCCCAGCATTATCATTACATGTATTCCGTGCCATCATCCACCCCAGTCTCCCCACTATCATCGTCATCCAACCATCTTCCTCCATCATTCATTATCATTATATGCTTCCTTGCACCATGATATATACTCCACCCACCATTACCATCCTCATCACATGCCTTCCCCACCACTGTACATTATACTTTCCTCTGCCACCATCCTCCCCACCCAAACTTCATTACCCACCATGGACCACCCCACTATTCATTATCTACCTTCCCCCACTATCATATTATACCTCCCTCCCTCATTACATGCCTCCATTAGAACAGTGACATATATCACTGAATACATCCTCTCTGCATTAATGGGAGATTTCATTTGGGCATTAAATATGTCAATGGCACAGCCAGATTGGCTATCTGATTTCTTTTTCTGCTGCAGCTAACACGGTTTGGTCACCTCCTTGTCTCCAGCCTGTGTTTGGTCATTGAAGTGGAAGCAACAGGCTGAGGAAGTCCTCTTTTGTGTTTCTTGACAGCACATGAGCATTCAGCAAACCTGACTGGCTCTTTGTGCTGCTTCTCCATCTCCTAGTCTGAGCTTTGCTGTACAAGGGATTAGGAGACAGATTCCAAGTCAGAATAGTTTAAACTAGTTGCATATAAAAATTAAATTTAATCATTTTTAAGACCGCTTAATCCATTGGTGTTTTTCTGTGTTGGGTTCCAAACTGAGAAATTAGCCAGTAGGGTAGAACTTGTTGCTCCGGAATACAGTGCCTTTTAATGTACGCTGCGGCTTTTTCCTCTACAGGTGAAGTAAATGAATCCAAGAAAATATATACAATCGGTAGGGCTTGCTTCCACCATAACTTTGTAATAAGTGTGATAGAAAGTCCAACATGCTGCTTATATAACATTAAATGCAATTCCACCAAAAACGTAATGCAAATTGCATGACAACATAGGTTAAAGCGGAACTCCGGACAAGCAGCTGAATTACATACATGGAGCTGTTTAAGCTGCCAAGAGATTTTGTATTTGTCTTTCCAGTCCTGGAATATAAACAGCTCTGCCACACAGCACATCCCTGTCTGGCAGGGTCGGAGACCTGATTTTCCCTAGCTGCAGCTGTTATACATAGAGGTCTTGTACTCTGCGTTGAGTAGAGGGACAAGGCAATGGACCACTAGTCTCGGTTATAGGTAGGTGTCCCAACCGAGTGTAAGGGGTTTTGTTGAACCTGAACTCCATAGATGATATACACTATATTGCCAAAAGTATTGGTCCAGCCCTCCAAATCATGTGATTCAGGTGTTCCAATCCCCTCCATGGACACAGGTGTATACAATCAAGCCCCTAGGCATGCAGACTGCTTCTACAAACATTGGTGAAAGAATGGGTCGCTCTCAGGAGCTCAGTGACTCCAAGCGTGGTCCCGTGATAGGTGGTCACCTGTGCAATAAGTCCATCCGTGACATTTCCTGGCTACTAAATATTCCACGCTCAACTGTTAGTGGGATTATAACAAAGTGGAAGCAACTGGGAACAACAACTCAGCCACCAAGTGGTAGGCCACGTCACATGACAGGGCGGGGTCAGCGCATGCTGAAGCGCACAGTGCGCAGAAGTCACCAACCGTCTGTAGAGTCAATAGCTAAAGACCTCCAAACTTGGTGTGGCCTTCAGATGAGCCCAACAACAGTGCGTAGAGAGCTTCATGGAATGGGTTTCCATGGCCAAGCAGCTGCATCCAAGCCTTCCATCACCAAGTGCAATGCAAAGCGTCGGATGCCGTGGTGTAAAGCACGCCACCACTGGACTTTAAAGCAGTGGAGATGTGTTCTCTGGAGTGACCAATCATGCTTCTCTGTCTGGTAATCTGATGGACGTGTCTGGGTTTGGCGGTACCAGGAGAACAGTACTTGCCTGACTGCATTGTGCCAAGTGTAAAGTTTGGTGGAGGGGGGATTATGGTGTGGGGTTGATTTTCAGGGGTTGGGCTTGGCCCCCTAGTTCCAGTGAAGGGAACTCTTAAGACAGCATACCAAGACATTTTGGACAATTTCATGCTCCCAACTTTGTAGGAACAGTTTATGGACGGCCCCTTCCTGTTCCAACATGACTGCCCACCAGTGCACAAAGCAAGGTCCATAAAGACATGGAGGAGCCAGTTTGGGGTGGAGGAACTTGACTGTCCTGCACAGAGTCCTGACCTCAACCCCATAGAACACCTTTGGGATGAATTAGAGCGGAGACTGCGAGCCAGGCCTCCTCCCCCGACATCAGTGCCTGACCTGACAAATGTGCTTCTGGAAGAATGGTCCAACCTTCCCATAGACACCCTCCTAAACCTTGTGGACGGCCTTCCCAGAAGAGTTGAAGCTGTTATAGCTGCAAAGCGCGGGGCCAACTCAATATTGAACCCTACGGACTAATGCAGGCCATAGATGGGTCAAAAATCGTCCGATTTTCGGATCGTTTGTGGGCTAATTGTTCGGCTGTTTTTCGGTATTTTGGCAGATTTTTTTTATCGGTAAAGTTGGAAAAAAATCGGCCGATTTTCGCGGCAATTATGAGCAAATCAGCCAATCTTTTTACCGATAAAAAAAATCTGCGCATGATCAGTGACCTGCAAGAGGAAGACAAAAAGAAGAAGAGGAAGAAGAGGAAGAAGAAGAGGAAGAAGAAGAGGAAGAAGAAGAGGAAGAAGAAGAGGAAGAAGAAGAGGAAGAAGAAGAGGAAGAAGAAGAGGAAGAAGAAGAGGAAGAAGAAGAGGAAGAGGAAGAGGAAGAGGAAGAAGAAGAGGAAGAAGAAGAGGAAGAAGAGGAAGAAGAAGAGGAAGAAGAAGAGGAAGAGGAAGAAGAAGATGAAGAGGAAGAAGAAGAGGATGAGGATGAAGAAGAGGAATTCCAGTCCGGCAAAGAGTGCCCTGCAGAGAGCTCCACTATTTCTTTGACATTTATAGCGGCTGCAACATTGTATCTTTGTTTCCGAATAAAAACATCTGTATCTGAAATGGATACAAATAGATACAATGTTGCAACCGCTATAAATGTCAAAGAAATAGTGGAGCTCTCTGCAGGGACACTTTTTGCTGGCTGTAGACGGGATGAAAATCGGCCAATTTTTTTTTTTTCTCTTTTTTTTTTTTACCGTTCCTGGTAACGTCGGCCGCTTGAACGACCGATTTTTCATTTTTTTTTTAAAGAAAAATCGGACGGTTTTCTCCCCATCTATGGCCTGCATAAGACTGGGATGCCATTTAAGTTCATGTGGGTGGAAAGGCCGGCCGACCAATACTTTTGGCAATATAGCGTATTTTGCATACTTACATTGGGCCTGCAGATTTCAGCTTCAAATACAGGTAGTATCTATATGTGCTTTGGTCATTGTCTGAGTTTTCTGAGTAGAGTAAAGGCAAAACCTTTTTTTTTTTTTTTTTTTTTCCCTCTGTTTTCTCCATTGGGGGAGATTTGCCTTCAATTCTTGTCTCATAGCCAAAAGAGGAAGTTAGAGGAACTCCCTGCAAATTAAGGGAATCACTTTGGGACCCCCAGGTTACCAGAACTAGTGTCCCCTTTGGAGGATTTCCCCTTTTACTTTTCTGGAGAAAACACAAAATGTATTTTTTTTATTTTTTTTACTTTAAATGATAATGGTACACAAGACAAATAGGGTGAATCACCCTAACGGGGACACAGAAGGAACAAAAACGTACAAGTACTCCCTTCCTGCCCAGGCCAATTTTCAGCTCTCAGCACTGTTGCACTTTGAATAACAATTGCGCGGTCATGCAACACTGTACCCATATGACATTATCATTTTTTTTTTTAGACAGGTAGAGCTTTCTTTTGGTGGTATTTAATCACCTCTGTGTTTTTTTTATTTTTTGCTAAAAGAAAACTAAAACAACTGAAAATTTTTTTTTAAAAAGTTTTTTTTTTAAGTTTTTGTTATAAAACTTTGTAAATAAGTGATTTTTCTCCTTCACTGATGTGCGCTAATGAGGCTGTAGTGATGGGCACTGATAGGCAGCAACGATGAGGAGACACTGATGGGCATTGACAGGCATCACTGAAAGGCAGCACTCATATATGGCACTGTTAGGCGGCACTGCCTGGCACTGTTAGGTGGCACTGACTGTCATTGATAGGTGGCACTGAAAGGCAGCTCAGATAGGCACTGATATGTGGCATTGATGGGGCACTGATGGGCATTGGCAGGTGGCATTGATGAGCACTGACAGCTGGAATTGATGGACATTGACAGGTGGCACTGCTGGGGCTACACTGATCATCAGTGCCCTGATGATCAGTGTAGATGTCCCCTCTGAGTAAAGCCGATTACCGGCTCTCCTCTCCTCTGTCAGCGTGACAGCTCATGAGGAGAGGAATGACGATAACCGGCATTTCCTTATTTGCATGCGATCAGCTGTGATTGGACACAGCTGATCACATGACCGAGCCGACGTCTTCGGCTCTTTCCGTTGATCGGTGATCCGCTGTGTCCCTGCAATCGCCGCGCTACTTGCTCCCGGAGCCGCGCATGTGTGGTTAGAGTGGGAGGACCGCCTTGCGCCCGTCATATAGCGGGCGGGAGGCCGTTAATCCAGCTTCACTCTGTCCAAAACTTAAAAAAAGTTTTGTCTTTAGCTACAGTTTCAATTTTAGATTGGAGTGGGGGCCATAATTTTGAGTTGCCACCAGAGCAGAAATAGAGGAGAAATTGCCCAATAGGAACACTTGATTCTCTGACAACCATCCAAAATGGGATTTTTATTAATATTGGAAAGAGATTCTCTTGCTTTCTGTTGATTCTGCAGACCGCGATGACAAGACTTTTTTTTTTTTTTAACTGCAGGAGATCTGGATACAATTTGGGCAGGGGCGGACTGACCATTTGGAAACTCGGGCAATGCCCGAGGGCCCGGGGTCAGTAGGGAGCCCCATGAGATGTCCCTGGTACCTTTTTCATAGGCTTTTTTGAGTTTGGGCAAGGACACACGGGCCCCATGATCCCCTATTTCCCGGGGGCCCCATGAGTTGTCAGTCCGCCCCTGAATCTGGGCAAAGTAAAATCTTTACGGATATTTGACTTGCTCCAGTGACTGGTTCAGTTAATGCATCTCATTGTAGCTCTCCTCTCCTTAGGGCAGTGCTTCTCAAACAGTGGGGCACGCGAGGCTCCGTCAAGGGGGGCGCGTCGCCCCCCCCCCCCCCCCCCCCCCTTCCGACAGAAGGGACACTAAGTACAGGGGTGGGCAGAGGGCTGCTGTCTCTTACCTGGCTCCCACGATGATCCATCCAGGAAGCGCTGCTCCTTCCGTCACTCTGGCCACTCCCTCACTCCTGCTGCTCGGCTCCGCCTCCTCACCGGTGATTGGCCGCCAGAACTGTAGCTCAGGAAAGGTACACAGGCGGCCAATCACGGGCGAGGAGGCGGAGCCGAGCGGACCCGCGAAAATCGAGTGAGGGAAAAGCCGGTAAGTGTGCAGTGCAGAGGTGCTGCTGCAACCACATATGCTGGCTGCAGCAGCACCATACTGCAACAGGGGTCAGCAAGTGTCATTGGTGTCAGTGGGAGGAATAGTGCCCCATCATTGGTGTCACTGATACTAATGATGGGGCATTATTCCTCCCACTGACACCAATGATGGGACACTATTCCTCCCACTGACACCAATGATGGGGCACTATTCCTCCCACTGATACCAATGATGGGGCACTATTCCTCCCACTGACACCAATGATGGGGCACTATTCCTCCCACTGACACCAATGATGGGGCACTATTCCTCCCACTGACACCAATGATGGGGCACTATTCCTCCCACTGACACCAACGATGGGGCACTATTCCTCCCCCCACTGACACCAACGATGGGGCACTATTCCTCCCCCCCACTGACACCAACGATGGGGCACTATTCCTCCCCCCCACTGACACCAACGATGGGGCACTATTCCTCCCCCCCACTGACACCAACGATGGGGCACTATTCCTCCCCCCCACTGACACCAACGATGGGGCACTATTCCTCCCCCCCACTGACACCAACGATGGGGCACTATTCCTCCCCCCCACTGACACCAACGATGGGGCACTATTCCTCCCCCCCACTGACACCAACGATGGGGCACTATTCCTCCCCCCCACTGACACCAACGATGGGGCACTATTCCTCCCCCCCACTGACACCAACGATGGGGCACTATTCCTCCCCCCCACTGACACCAACGATGGGGCACTATTCCTCCCCCCCACTGACACCAACGATGGGGCACTATTCCTCCCCCCCACTGACACCAACGATGGGGCACTATTCCTCCCCCCCACTGACACCAACGATGGGGCACTATTCCTCCCCCCCACTGACACCAACGATGGGGCACTATTCCTCCCCCCCACTGACACCAACGATGGGGCACTATTCCTCCCCCCCACTGACACCAACGATGGGGCACTATTCCTCCCCCCACTGACACCAACGATGGGGCACTATTCCTCCCCCCCACTGACACCAACGATGGGGCACTATTCCTCCCCCCCACTGACACCAACGATGGGGCACTATTCCTCCCCCCCACTGACACCAACGATGGGGCACTATTCCTCCCCCCCACTGACACCAACGATGGGGCACTATTCCTCCCCCCCACTGACACCAACGATGGGGCACTATTCCTCCCCCCCACTGACACCAACGATGGGGCACTATTCCTCCCCCCCACTGACACCAACGATGGGGCACTATTCCTCCCCCCCACTGACACCAACGATGGGGCACTATTCCTCCCCCCCACTGACACCAACGATGGGGCACTATTCCTCCCCCCCACTGACACCAACGATGGGGCACTATTCCTCCCCCCCACTGACACCAACGATGGGGCACTATTCCTCCCCCCCACTGACACCAACGATGGGGCACTATTCCTCCCCCCCACTGACACCAACGATGGGGCACTATTTCCTCCCCCCCACTGACACCAACGATGGGGCACTATTCCTCCCCCCACTGACACCAACGATGGGGCACTATTCCTCCCCCCCCACTGACACCAACGATGGGGCACTATTCCTCCCCCCCCACTGACACCAACGATGGGGCACTATTCCTCCCCCCCCACTGACACCAACGATGGGGCACTATTCCTCCCCCCCCACTGACACCAACGATGGGGCACTATTCCTCCCCCCCACTGACACCAACGATGGGGCACTATTCCTCCCCCCCCACTGACACCAACGATGGGGCACTATTCCTCCACTGACGCCAACGATGGGGCACTATTCCTCCCACTGACGCCAACGATGGGGCACTATTCCTCCCCCCACTGACACCAACGATGGGGCGCTATTCCTCCCCCCACTGACACCAACGATGGGGCACTATTCCTCCCCCCCACTGACACCAACGATGGGGCACTATTCCTCCCCCCCACTGACACCAACGATGGGGCACTATTCCTCCCCCCCACTGACACCAACGATGGGGCACTATTCCTCCCCCCCACTGACACCAACGATGGGGCACTATTCCTCCCCCCCCACTGACACCAACGATGGGGCACTATTCCTCCCCCCCACTGACACCAACGATGGGGCACTATTCCTCCCCCCACTGACACCAACGATGGGGCACTATTCCTCCCCCCCCACTGACACCAACGATGGGGCACTATCCTCCCACTGACGCCAACGATGGGGCACTATTCCTCCCACTGACGCCAACGATGGGGCGCTATTCCTCCCCCCCACTGACACCAACGATGGGGCGCTATTCCTCCCCCCCACTGACACCAACGATGGGCACTATTCCTCCCCCCCACTGACACCAACGATGGGGCACTATTCCTCCCCCCACTGACACCAACGATGGGGCACTATTCCTCCCCCCCACTGACACCAACGATGGGGCACTATTCCTCCCCCCCACTGACACCAACGATGGGGCACTATTCCTCCCCCCCACTGACACCAACGATGGGGCACTATTCCTCCCCCCCACTGACACCAACGATGGGGCACTATTCCTCCCCCCCACTGACACCAACGATGGGGCACTATTCCTCCCCCCCCACTGACACCAACGATGGGGCACTATTCCTCCCCCCCCACTGACACCAACGATGGGGCAACTTTTCCTCCCCCCCCACTGACACCAACGATGGGGCACTATTCCTCCCCCCCCACTGACACCAACGATGGGGCACTATTCCTCCCCCCCACTGACACCAACGATGGGGCACCTATTCCTCCCCCCCACTGACACCAACGATGGGGCACTATTCCTCCCCCCCACTGACACCAACGATGGGGCACTATTCCTCCCCCCACTGACACCAACGATGGGGCACTATTCCTCCCCCCCCACTGACACCAACGATGGGGCACTATTCCTCCCCCCCCACTGACACCAACGATGGGGCACTATTCCTCCCCCCCCACTGACACCAACGATGGGGCACTATTCCTCCCCCCCCACTGACACCAACGATGGGGCACTATTCCTCCCCCCCCACTGACACCAACGATGGGGCACTATTCCTCCCCCCCCACTGACACCAACGATGGGGCACTATTCCTCCCCCCCCACTGACACCAACGATGGGGCACTATTCCTCCCACTGACGCCAACGATGGGGCACTATTCCTCCCACTGACGCCAACGATGGGGCGCTATTCCTCCCCCCCACTGACACCAACGATGGGGCGCTATTCCTCCCCCCCACTGACACCAACGATGGGGCACTATTCCTCCCCCCCACTGACACCAACGATGGGGCACTATTCCTCCCCCCCACTGACACCAACGATGGGGCACTATTCCTCCCCCCCACTGACACCAACGATGGGGCACTATTCCTCCCCCCCACTGACACCAACGATGGGGCACTATTCCTCCCCCCCCACTGACACCAACGATGGGGCACTATTCCTCCCCCCCACTGACACCAACGATGGGGCACTATTCCTCCCCCCCACTGACACCAACGATGGGGCACTATTCCTCCCCCCCCACTGACACCAACGATGGGGCACTATTCCTCCCACTGACGCCAACGATGGGGCACTATTCCTCCCACTGACGCCAACGATGGGGCGCTATTCCTCCCCCCCACTGACACCAACGATGGGGCGCTATTCCTCCCCCCACTGACACCAACGATGGGGCACTATTCCTCCCCCCACTGACACCAACGATGGGGCACTATTCCTCCCCCCCACTGACACCAACGATGGGGCACTATTCCTCCCCCCCACTGACACCAACGATGGGGCACTATTCCTCCCCCCCACTGACACCAACGATGGGGCACTATTCCTCCCCCCCACTGGACACCAACGATGGG
>NW_028318263.1:227500-305000 GCF_062004578.1 Staurois parvus | reverse complement strand
TCCAATTGTAGAGCTTTCCTTCCTCTAGTCTTCATAGATTTGCATACATTTCCAGAACTGTAACAATGTATCAGAGAGGTGACAAAGGAGTCCTGATTTATAGCGAAAGCTAAAAAAAAACGGTGAATTCCGCCTCCCCGGCTGCGAGGTTTGTCCTTTGCAGAATTGCTCAGCCAGATGAAGCGGTATCCATAATGAGGAGCCTTTTAATGATCTGCAAATACCTGACATCCAGCCGAGACGGAGAAAACGGAGTACACTCAATGGTCTATGGTGCGCCAGACGTCTACCCGTCAGACCTGCGCTTGAAGGACCGCACGCCTATATATAGTGTACGCCGGAGGACCAGTAATGGATAATTGTGAACATTTATCCAAAAGCTTTGTGACTGCAGTGTGTTTATTGCACTTTTATGATGGTTTTTCTGTAGTTTTGTGCTTAAGGGGTATGTCCGGACCTGACCCAGAAGTACCCCCCAAACCTCTTCTAGATCATTTGTTTCTGAACCCTTTTTTAGTCATTGCACCCTTTAAAAGTATGCAGAATCTCAAGACACCTCAATCTAACATGGGGTCCCTACATCACATCAGGGTCCCTATTCACATAATAGTCATAAGTTGTCACACCCCCCCCCCCCATCATCTTTACATCAGAGTTCTCAGTTCCACCCCCTTTTGCATCAGAGTCTTTGGCCTCCCTCTTTTACGTAGGAGTTGTTGGCCTCCTCCCTTTTACATCAGTTGTCCCGTCCCCCCCTTTTTACATCAGAGCTCTCAGTCCGCCCCCCATTTACATCAGAGCCCTCAGTAACCCCCCCCCCTTTACATCAGAGCTCCCAGTACTCCCCCCTTTTTACATCAGAGCTCCCAGTCCCCCCCCCTTTACATCAGAGCTCTTGCCCCCCCCCCCTGTTTACATCAGAACTCTTGCCCCGCCCCCCCTTGCAACAGGGTCCTTAGTACACCCCCCCCCTTGTACATCAGATTCCTCAGTAAACCCCCCCCCCCCCCTCTTTTACATCCGATTTCTCATTCCCCCCCCCCCTCTTTTACATCAGAGTCCTAAGTAGGGCTAAGTAGGGGGGGTGGAAATACCAAGGAAGGGTAAATATATTCAGATTAAATTTTAGCCATATGACTATGTTCTAAATCTCATTGGACTTGGGGGGGAGAGAAATTAGTGTGTTTAGGTTTCTGAATTGATCCTTTTATATACACTATATTGCCGCCTGCCTTTCCACGCACATGACCTTTAATGGCCTCCCAGTCTTAGTCCGTAGGGTTCTATATTGAGTTGGCCCCGCCCTTTCCACGCACATTACCTTTAATGGCCTCCCAGTCTTAGTCCGTAGGGTTCAATATTGAGTTGGCCCCGCCCTTTCCACGCACATGACCTTTAATGGCCCCCCAGTCTCAGTCTGTAGGGTTCAATATTGAGTTGGCCCCGCCCTTTCCACGCACATGACCTTTAATGGCCTCCCAGTCTTAGTCCGTAGGGTTCAATATTGAGTTGGCCCCGTCCTTGCCACGCACATGACCTTTAATGGCCTCCCAGTCTTAGTCCGTAGGGTTCTATATTGAGTTGGCCCCGCCCTTTACCACACACATGACCTTTAATGGCCCCCAGTCTTAGTCCGTAGGGTTCAATATTGAGTTGGCCCCGCCCTTTCCACGCACATGACCTTTAATGGCCCCCCAGTCTCAGTCTGTAGGGTTCAATATTGAGTTGGCCCCGCCCTTTGCAGCTATAACAGCTTCAACTCTTCTGGGAAGGCCGTCCACAAGGTTTAGGAGGGTGTCTATGGGAAGGTTGGACCATTCTTCCAGAAGCACATTTGTCAGGTCAGGCACTGATGTCGGGGGAGGAGGCCTGGCTCGCAGTCTCCGCTCTAATTCATCCCAAAGGTGTTCTATGGGGTTGAGGTCAGGACTTTGTGCAGGACAGTCAAGTTCCTCCACCCCAAACTGGCTCCTCCATGTCTTTATGGACCTTGCTTTGTGCACTGGTGCGCAGTCATGTTGGAACAGGAAGGGGCCGTCCCCAAACTCTTCCCACAAAGTTGGGAGCATGAAATTGTCCAAAATGTCTTGGTATGCTGATGTCTTAAGAGTTCCCTTCACTGGAACTAGAGGGCCAAGCCCAACCCCTGAAAATCAACCCGACACCATAATCCCCCCTCCACCAAACTTTACACTTGGCACAATGCAGTCAGGCAAGTACCGTTCTCCTGGTACCGCCAAACCCAGACACGTCCATCGGATTGCCAGACAGAAGCGTAATTGGTCATGCCAGAGAACACGTCTCCACTGCTTTAGTCCGGTGGCGGCATGCTTTACACCACGGCATCCGACACTTTGCATTGCACTTGGTGATGTAAGGCTTGGATGCAGCTGTCATGTGACGTGGCTTACCACTTGGTGGCTGAGTTGCTGTTGTTCCCAGTTGCTTCCACTTTGTTATAATCCCACTAACAGTTGAGCGTGGAATATTTAGTAGCCAGGAAATGTCACGGATGGACTTATTGCACAGGTGACCACCTATCACAGGACCACGCTTGGAGTCACTGAGCTCCTGAGAGCGACCCATTCTTTCACCAATGTTTGGCTTCTTGTCACATGGACATTCCGATCATGTCCGTCTGCCCGTTTTTCAGGTGGACCCGATCAGAAACCTCCATTCTCTTCTATGCGTCGGGTGTAAAGTAATTGTCTGTTTACACCCACCGACATCCAATCCGATCCGACCCACAAAAAAAGAGACAAATGGGGATCTAGTTCCCCTACTGTCCTTTGGGTCGGATGGAAACAGACAGGCGGTTCGTTTCCATCCGACCGCCCATTGAGGACAGCAAGCTTCTCTGTGCCTGGTCTGCAGCAGCGGGACGGACACAGATCTCTCCTCCGCTTGCTCAGCGGAGAGAACCACCCCCTGGGCAAGCGGATTCGCTGAATGGGTCCGCCCCGTGTGAAAGGACCCTTAGTAGAAGCAGTCTGCATGCCTAGGTGTTTGATTTTTTTTTTTTTACACCTGTGGTCATGGTACTCGGGTCATTGGGTCGAATCTCAACCACGGCACCACCTGCCTGGAGTTTGCATGCTCTCCTTGTGCCTGTGTGGGTTTCCTCCGGGTACTCCGGTTTCCTCCCACACTCCAAAAACATGCTGGTAGGTTAATTGGCTCCTGTCTAAATTGTCCCTAGTATGTATATGTATGAATATGAGTTAGGGACCTTAGATTGTACACTCCTCGGGGGTGGGGACTGATGTAAATTGACAGCGCTCTATAAGTACCTGAAATAAATAATAATATTGTAATTTTTAGCAGGGGTTCCCTGAGACCAGACCTGCCCCATAAATGGTGGTGGTTAGGACACCTGAATCCAATGATTTGGAAGGCGGGCCCAATACTTTTGGCAATATAGTTGTATATTTTTGATGCTACACAGAGACGGTCGGGTGAAGAGCGGTCTGTAGAGCCTCCTGTTGTTCCTAGATAGGCTTCAGTTTGTACTCTACAGAGGATTATTGGCAGTTCAGGGAGTGAATTCAGATCAGAATTAGGAACTCCGACGCTGTAAGGTTTGTGCATTGAGCGCGTTCCGCAGACAGAGCGCTGTGGCCCTATAACAGGATGCGCCAAACGGGGACCTTCCTAGCATTATTTTAATGATGACGCCACCCCCCTCTGCCAATCCCTCCACTGGCCTCCACTCAGTGTCCTCCACCCCCCTCTGCCAATCCCTCCACTGGCTTCTGATTGCCCAACGGATCAAATTCAAAATGTTTACACTGACGTACAAAGCCGTCCACCATACTGCCCCGAACTACATCACTGACCTAATATCCAAGTACCGCCCAACACGCACACTCCGCTCCTCACAAGACCTCCTTCTCTCTAGTTCCCTGGTCTCCTCCTCCCATGCCCGCCTCCAGGACTTCTCCAGGGTGTCGCCCAGCCTCTGGAACTCCCTGCCCCAACCCATCAGATTATCACCTACTCTCCTCTCCTTTAGGCGCACCCTGAAAACCCATCTATTCAGGGAAGCCTACCCCACCCCCTGCTAACTTGCCGACCTCCCCCACTCTTCCTACCACTCCATCCCCCACAGCTATCTCCTCCTGTACCACCATCCCCTCCCTCCTAGATTGTAAGCTCCAAGGAGCAGGGCCCTCGATCCCCTCATGTTTTGCATTGTATTGGTATTGTTCTGTCACATGTTCTGTCCCCCTTTGTAATGTACAGCGCTGAGCGAACTATCGGCGCTTTATAAATACTGTATAATAATAATAATAATTTTAAAAAAATTGAAAAGCAGTTTCAAAATGTTTAAGCTTGAGATATTGTAATGACTGAGTTGACATACACTTTGGCTGAGGTGTTGATAAAAGCCTGTTTTACTTGTTACGTCTGAAGCACAGATTATACACACAGCTAAATGTGTAATTGTTTATCAAGACGACAATGGGAATCATATGAAACTGTACACATTGTTAGGAACGATACAATGTTTGTTATTAAAGTATACCTCAGAGGCTGTTTCTCTTTCATTTTCTCACGGATGTCTCAGTTTGACCCTGTTTTATTTGGGGGGTGGAGGGGAGTTAGGGTAAGCTTTGTGGATGATCCCTTGTTACGGGTGATGAACCTCTCCATAAACTCGACTTCACAGCACATAGATTCCTCTCCTGTGATATTGTGGAGAGTTTTCAGGCATGTTAGTGGGATGTGGAGAGCTGGCGCAGTAATGGTTGGGGTTGCAGGCGCACTGGTAAATGGCGCCTCAGCCGGAACTCCAGATGTGGTCTTTTTGACCAGTAGCATTTGGGCGAAGGAGGCTGTTGGTGTGAGCTTTGAGGCCAGAGATTACAGTGGCTGTGTAAGCCTCAGCAGGAGTCAGAGGTTGTGGTTGCAGGTGCACTGGTAAATGGAGCCTCAGCCGGAACTCCAGATGTGGTCCTCCTGACTAGAAGCATTTGGATGAAGGAGGCTGTTGGTGTGAGCTTTGAGGCCAGAGATTACCAGCAGGAGCCAGAGGTTGTGGTTGCAGGTGCACTGGTAAATGGAGCCTCAGCCGGAACTCCAGATGTGGTCCTCCTGACTAGAAGCATTTGGATGAAGGAGGCTGTTGGTGTGAGCTTTGAGGCCAGAGATTACAGTGGCTGTGTAAGCCTCAGCAGGAGCCAGAGGTTGTGGTTGCAGGCGCACTGGTAAGTGGAACCTCAGCCGTAACTCCAGATGTGGTCCCCCTGACTAGAAGCATATGGATGAAGGAGGCTGTTGGTGTGAGCTTTGAGGCCAGAGATTACCAGCAGGAGCCAGAGGTTGTGGTTGCAGGTGCACTGGTAAATGGAGCCTCAGCCGGAACTCCAGATGTGGTCCTCCTGACTAGAAGCATTTGGATGAAGGAGGCTGTTGGTGTGAGCTTTGAGGCCCGAGATTACAGTGGTTGTGTAAGCCTCAGCAGGAGTCAGAGGTTGTAGTTTGCAGGTGCACTGGTAAATGGAGCCTCAGCCGGAACTCCAGATGTGGTCCTCCTGACTAGAAGCATTTGGATGAAGGAGGCTGTTGGTGTGAGCTTTGAGGCCCGAGATTACAGTGGTTGTGTAAGCCTCAGCAGGAGTCAGAGGTTGTAGTTTGCAGGTGCACTGGTAAGTGGAGCCTCAGCCGTAGCTCCAGATGTGGGCCTCCTGACTAGAAGCATATGGATGAAGGAGGCTGTTGGTGTGAGCTTTGAGGCCCGAGATTACAGTGGCTGTGTAAGCCTCAGCAGGAGCCAGAGGTTGCGGTTGGGGTTGCAGGTGCACTGGTAAGTGAAGCCTCAGCCGTAACTCCAGATGTGGTCCTCCTGACTAGAAGCATTTGGATGAAGGAGGCTGTTGGTGTGAGCTTTGAGGCCCGAGATTACAGTGGCTGTGTAAGCCTCAGCAGGAGCCAGAGGTTAGGAGGTAGTGTGAGGTGATGGGGCAGAAATTGGGTCATGTCCCATCTCAACGAATACTTGCCTGCTCCAGGGCCCACTTTGAATGTGCCTCTCGTTGGGTTTGGCTGTTGTACATGGCACTGGTCTATATAGAAATGTCGCTGCTACCATGCATGTTTTGTAGAAAACGTTATTACCGTCTTGCCGCTACGGCACTTGTACTATTTTGGCTTATCCCAAAGACTCCACATTACCTCTCTGAGCAGACCTGGCATTTAGTGAGAGTGGCCCTGATCTTCTCTGACTTTCATCACTCTTAGCCGATTACGCCAATTGGCTACTGTCACTAATAACTTATTTGTGGCTCCTAAATACCACATAATCTATTAATCCTGTTATTTTAATGCCAGGAATAAAAACTGCGGGGATTCAGTGTTAAGTGAGGAGGAGTTTGAAAGGTTCGGTGAAAAGTGAGGCAGGGTTGGGAGGGGTCAGGAGTGAGGCAGGGTTGGGAGGGGTCAGGAGTGAGGCAGGGTTGGGAGGGTGTCAGGCGTGAGGCAGGGTTGGGAGGGTGTCAGGCGTGAGGCAGGGTTGGGAGGGTGTCAGGCGTGAGGCAGGGTTGGGAGGGTGTCAGGCGTGAGGCAGGGTTGGGAGGGGTCAGGCGTGAGGCAGGGTTGGGAGGGGTCAGGAGTGAGGCAGGGTTGAGAGGGGTGAGGCAGGGTTGGGAGGGGTTCAGGGGGAGTGAGGCAGGGTTGAGAGGGGTCAGGAGTGAGGCAGGGTTGAGAGGGGTCAGGAGTGAGGCAGGGTTGAGAGGGGTCAGGCGTGAGGCAGGGTTGGGGGGGGTTCAGGGGGAGTGAGGCAGGGTTGGGAGGGGTTCAGGGGGAGTGAGGCAGAGTTGGGAGGGGTTCAGGGGGAGTGAGGCAGGGCTGGGAGGGGTTCAGGAGGAGTGAGGCAGAGCTGGGAGGGGTTCAGGAGGAGTGAGGCAGAGCTGGGAGGGGTTTAGGAGGAGTGAGGCAGAGCTGGGAGGGGTTCAGGAGGAGTGAGGCAGAGCTGGGAGGGGTTCAGGAGGAGTGAGGCAGAGCTGGGAGGGGTTCAGGAGGAGTGAGGCAGGGCTGAGAGGGGTTCAGGAGGAGTGAGGCAGGGTTGAGAGGGGTTCAGGAGGAGTGAGGCAGAGTTGGAAGGGGTTCAGGCGGAGTGAGGCAGAGTTGAGAGGGGTTCAGGAGGAGTGAGGCAGAGCTGAGAGGGGTTCAGGAGGTGTGAGGCAGAGTTGGGAGGGGTTCAGGCGGAGTGAGGCAGAGTTGGGAGGGGTTCAGGAGGAGTGAGGCAAAAGTTGAAGGGGTCAGGGTAAGTGAGCCAAGAGTTGGAGGGGGTCAGGGTGAGACAAAAGTTGAAGGGGGTCAGGGTAAGTGCGGCAAGAGTTGAAGGGGGTCTGTAGAACTTCCAACACAAGAACAATCTCTATTTACACACGGTTCAACAAACGTTCTGCAGACGTACCCTAAATGGTAAAGTCAGAATAAACATGCTGCATGTTATCAGGTTGTAGTTTAGGTATAGGATGCTGTGTGACCTGCTTCTCTTTCTAACCTGCAGTGTCTCGTAGCCTGCTGCTCCTTTTACCACCTGACTTTCGCATAATTTTAATGCGGCAGACTAACAGGGCGTAAGCCCGGTGATTGACAGGTGTGGGGAGCTCCAGTGACCGGTCATAAAAGGCATTTCCCCATCTATTACGTCAACCTTTCACAATGCACTAAGTGATATTTTTTTTTTTTTTTCGTGTGTGTACACAAACCCATTAAAAGTACTTTCCAGCAGAGATAATGGGGGATTTTGTCATGTCCCGTCCTCCCGTCTGCCATTCATTCAAGGACACGAGTTCTGTGTACGAATGACATTCCGCTTTGGGTCACAATCTGCTGCCCGTCTCGCTGCCTCATTGAGCAGGGATCATTTTGTGTAGAGGCATGGCTAATGTCCCATGAAACGTCCGCTCAGCCCCATCTGTTTCCATATGTCTCCTGGTATTCTGGCTCCACTTCCAACCCTCTACGTTCACCGCAAAGCTCTCAGTGACCTCTCTGGGTAATATTGTGTTGTACAAGTAACTGGAGCAAAGACAGATTTGTTACAATAAAACTCTTATTAATTTAACACGTGTGAATTATTCAGTTAAAATTATATTATTATTATTATTATACAGGATTTAATATCGCTCCAACAGTTTGCGCAGCGCTTTACAAAATGAAGGCGGACATGACAGTTATAATACAAGAGGAAACAGAGGGCCCTGCTCATTAGAGCTTACAATGGATCTAAAGCCAAACTTTTTTTTTTCTGATGGAGTGGGAAAGATTTTTTTTAATTGCAGTACGTGTTCCCTATGTGGAGATTTACTCTCATTTGTCCTGGTGGTTGTTGGAACAGAAAGTGGTGGGAAGTTAAAATTTACCATTGTCACCAGAACAAGAAGTGAACGTAAATCATCCTTTTGTGGACACCTGTATGTAAGAAAAGCGGAGCTCCAACCAGAAAGTGCAATTGATAGGCGATGGTAGTTGCTGCTACGTCCAGAAAATGATACCCCTAAATTTCATAAAAGTAAAAATCAAATAATAAAGCAGACTAAAGTGTTCATCAGAATAGGATCTTTTATCCTTTAGATGTGCATTGCTATGTTTCCTGATTGGTACAACGGTTTTTGAACCAAACAATACAACTTTTGAAAAGGAAATCCAGGGCCTTCGGTGGGAGGAACATCTGAAGGCCCACAAGTCTTCCTTGGACTGGCAGGACGTTTGGTTCTCCACTGCTTTCTGTGCTATCAATGATTACTATCCTGGAATCTGCCTATAAAGTAGATGGTCCCTTCCAGACTAGCCCATATTCAACATGGATACTCAGGCCTATGCTTCTGAGACTGCCAGGTCCCTGGTGATGTTCATCATATTTGTTGGACCTGCCCTATCCTGGGCCGCTTCTGGTCCAGGGTTTTCTTACTGTTGCGTTCACTACTTGCAACGCTGCTTACTGAAGACCCTTGGTTGGCCCTTCTGCATTTTAAACCCATGAACATTGATAAACACCAATTCCAGTTGGTCCACTTTGTTCTGCTAGCTTCTTAACTTACTATCGCTAAGGAGTGGAGGAAGCAATTCACCCATTTTTCAGAAGTTGAATCTTGCCCATGGCGCGCATATCGACATCCAATGATTTCCTTGAGCCTTACAGACGCAAAAGTGGCCTCTCGGTGGCCTGGACACTCCGGGGTTTATTTACTAAAGCTGGAGAGTGCAAAATCAGACTCACTTCTGCATAGAAACCAATCAGCTTCCAGGTTTCATTGCCAAAGCTTCATTGAACAAGCTGAGGTTAGAAGCTGATTGGTTTCTATGCAGAAGGGAGTCTGATTTTGGACTCTCCAGCTTTAGTAAATAAACCCCTCCATGTCTCCCACCCTCCCACCTCCCTTTCCTCTCCTCTCCTCCTCCTTTCCTCTCCTCTCCTCCTCCTTTCCTCTCCTCTCCTCTCCTCCTCCTTCCCTCCTCCTTTCCTCTCTCTTTTCTTCCTATGTCTATTCCTAACAGAACCTAATCCTCAATTACCGGACTGATGTCATGTTGGTCATCCAATCAATAGTATTAAAGATATAAAGAAGAACCTGTAAGAAATTATAAATTACCTCAAAAATAAAAAAACCAATAAAAAAATGAAAAGTCACCCACACCTACACCTACAAATGTGCTAAATAACAAAAATATTACAATAACCGTGCCGAGCTTCTCTCAAATACAAATAGTGACATGAAAAATAGTGGCTTTAAAAGAATCCCAATGTCAGCTAGACAGTGAGAAGATGTAATAAACAATATAGACAACTAATGAACTAATACAGTCCATCTCCACAGCGTGGTCCTTTAATCTCAAAAGATTTATGCAATAAAAAATTTTCCCTTTTTTCATATATAGTGCACCTCCACCAACAACGACACCAGTTGAGCTCTCACTTGAAATTTTTGACCTCGCAACTAAGTTCGGTTAAAAATGGCTTGCGTCCTTTAGGTGGACACATATGGATGGTATGACTTCTACCAAGCTTCTCCTTCAGTGTTGATTCAGCTCCTTCTTTGAACTCCTTCTCCTCCTCCGCTCAGCACACGTTATAGAAAATACATAGGCAAACCAATAGTGCTTTATCGTTAAAATAAAATAATTTTACTAAAATATACAAGAGCCACTCACATGGTACAGATGCTCCATTGCACCCAATATTGCACATATAAATAAAATATATAGCGTAGCTGATACCCTCTGACTGTCTCCGGATTCCCATCCGTGAACTCCCACCAGTGTCGGTCAGCTGACCACAAACATCGTGAAGTCACCAAGCCCCTCCGCTACCTGTTACACCACAGGGCCACGTGGCAGCCTCAGAGGGATGTGGTTGGATGCCACGTCGTTCCATTGCTCTATATAGTGTAACCTGCGGCCATTTTTTCCTTAGGGCTGCCTTCTCCTTCACTGTTTTGCCACCTTGCTGCTTATACCATTTTTGTTATCACTTTTGTTGATATACTGGTTGCTCAGCTTTTGGGCATTGATTTGTAAACTGCATTTGTACCTCTTTAAACTAAATAAAACCTATTGAAAAAAAAAAACACCCAGGAGTGATTGCCTTGTATTAAGGCTATTCCCTCAGACTTGCTCCTCTCAGCCTGATTCTGCATTGAAGAAAGAACTAAATAGGTGGGATCTGCAGGGTTGTCCTGTATGTAGAGTCCCTCGGTGTAGCTTTGACGGTCTGGGAATGAGTGATGTCTGAAATCGGCAGGGAGACCTAATGGGCAGTAAGGTCTAAGCAGGAAGCCATGCATGCGGAGTGATTACTACATGGCTCTTGGGTTGTCACTCTGCATGTTTTGGGGAGAAAAATGCTCCCCCTTCCTAAGGAATGGATATGCGTCTTTTCCATCGAAATGCGTAGAGTGATGGTCTGAGAGTCCGCATCCGGAGCTTCCTCCTGAGATCTGCTTATGATGATCAGTGTGCCCTGATGATTAGTGTAGCCCCAGCAGTGCCACCTGTCAGTGCTCATCAATGCCACATATCAGTGCCTACCAGTGCACATCAGTGCCACATATCAGTGCTTACCAGTGCACATCAATGCCACATATCAGTGCTTACCAGTGCACATCAATGCCACATATCAGTGCCCATCTGAGCTGTGTATCAGAGCCGCCTGACAGTGCCAGTAAGTGCCTCCTATCAGTGCCATATATGAGTGCTGCCTTTCAGTGCCCATCAGTGATGCCTGTCAATGCCCATCAGTGCCACCTACCAGTGCTGCCTATCAGTGCCCATCAGTGCAGCCTCATTAGCGCATATCAGTGAAGGAGAAAAATCACTTATTTACAAAATTTTATTACACAAACTAAGAAAAAAGGTTTTTTTGTTTTTAATTTTCAGTTGTTTTTGGTTTGTTTAGCAAAAAATAAAAAACCCCGAGGTGATTAAATACCACCTCTATCTAAAAAAAAAAATGATAATTTCACATGGGTACAGTGTTGCATGACCGCACAACTGTCATTCAAAGTGTGACAGCGCTGAAAATTGGCCTGGGCAGGAAGGGGGTATAAGTGCCCCGTAGGCGAGTGGTTAAAAAGTAAGACCTTGCATAAAGTCCTTTAATGTGCATGGTGCCAGGAAGCTAGGAGTGCAAAGTGAGTTGGATCCTGGAGTTCAGCTTTAAGCTTCTCCTAATCCAGGAATTAGCCCTCAACTTACCTCGAACAGTTGAACTTTTTGGGGTTTTTTCTAGCCCCTGGAGGGATATCTTTCACTTCCTATTCAAGAGCGGAATGGAGGGAAGCTCTCCAGCAGGGATGCCGATGTCATGCTATCAGTGGTAGTATTTATGAGAAGGGTGACAGTGTGGCACCGCTCTTCCTGACAAAGTCCCGTAGGACGTAACGCGTACGGGAGGAGGAGCCATGCCTCTGATGTCACCCACAGCTTTTTTTTTGGATCAGCTGCACACTTCTGCAATTGAAATGCTGTTTTCTTATGCACTGGTTCAGTACCACCTTTTGTAAGTGCAACTTTTACTTTCACCTTTTAATAAATTTGTCAAACAGAGAGCACTATGTCTGTTTTTGCTTTCATGATAACATTTTGACGGCTACACCGCTATTATTTGAGGAGGCTGAAGATCTGGCATTGGGTTTGATCCCCTAGGGGAAAAGCGCAATGTGACCTTTCTGTTCAGGGGTCAAATCAGTAAGGTGAACGGCCTGATTTCCTCTGGTGGCGGGCACAAGAGCACCTTTATACTTGGATGTTTGAATATCATCACTTATCTTTAGGGATACACTGAAATTTCGGTGGCCGAAAACACCCCTTTTTGGCCATTAGCCGAAATGAAAAAAAAGCACTGATACAGTGAAAGAAAACCTTCCCCTCGCCATCGGCCGCCGCTCGGTAGTTCTCAGCCTTACCTGAGAGACCATCGATTCCGGCGCTGGGCATAGAGATGAGTGAAGGAAAGATGGCCACCACTCATCACTATGCCCTTGGAGGACCGGAGCGATGTCACTTCCCGCTCCGGCCTTTTTTTTTTTTATCTTTTTCTAGATCAATGCATTTTTAATCTAATGCTCTACATTGCAGAGGAGAGATGTGGGGTCTTATTGACCCCATATCTTTCTCCATAAAGAGGACCTGTCACTAATTATGTCTATCACACATTCCTTGTGATAAGAATAAAAGTGATTAAAATTTTTTTTTAAAGGAACAGTGCCAAAAAAAAAAAAAACATTAAATACATTTCTTTTAAAAAGTGTAAAGTGCCCCCGTCCCCCCCGTGCTCGCACGTAGTGGTGAACACATACATAGGCCATGCCCACATATGTAAATGCTGTTCAAACCACACACATGAGATATCGCAGCGAACGTCGGAGCAAGAGCAATATTTCTCGCACTAGACTTCCTCTGTAACTTTACACTGCTAACCTGTAGAAAATTTTAAAGCATCACCCATGGAGATTTTTAAGCACCGCAGTTTCACGCCATTCCACGAGCTTGTGCAATTTTAAAACGTGACATGTTGGGTATCTATTTACTCGCCTTTCATATTTTAGTAAAAATATTGGGGTGTATATTGTTTTTTTGGTTTTTTTTTAATAGTTTTTCTTAATCGTATTTTTTTCGAAAAAATATATATTCATTTTTAAAAACTGCGCATTTCGGTTTTCCGCAAAGTGCATTTTGAATTTTCCGTTTTCGGCACCAGAATTTCCATTTCGGAGCACCACTACTTATTTTGTATCACAGGATCATCCTTGGTGTTCTCATCTATTCATAGTGGCTTATGAACTTTCCAGTATTATTGCGCTGCACTTGATGTATTTTAAAATTTTCAGTGGGATGTTGTGGATTGTACCTAAGTGTCCAACATGCAGTTCTTTAGATTTCGATCTTTTTTTTTTTTTTTTATGGCGCTGATTGGTTTTTGGTAATTTACATAATTTAACCTGTAAGAAGATATTTCTCCGGTTGTGCATGCAGCTGGATCCTGGAGAAAAATGTATTGCAGAGATGCCCTGTCCTCTTCCTGTGTCTGAACCTCTGGCGCTGCAGTGGGGGAGACAATCCTGTGACTGATCAGATCCTCGCCTATTCCCAGATGGTGTTACAGGCTGTGTAATCAATAAGATTTTTTTTTTTTCTCTCAATGGATAAGGAAGAAGGCGGGTCCTCGCCGGCCCACATTGCTCTTCTGCCTGAGCACCTTAAGCTGTTAACCACTGCAATGCCCAAAGTTCAAAAACAGGAAGAGGACAGGCCATTGCAGTGAAGATTTCTACAGGATTCAGCTGTTTGCACAATGTGAGACATCCTTCATTTTTAAAAAAGATTTAAAAGTACAAGATCTAAACATGTTTAGGTAGAACTATGCTTTTCTCAGCAGAGCCTCTAAAATCGTTGGTTACTGAGCTCCTGACACCAGTCGCTCACTGCGCTCTTGTACGTTCTTGGGTTGTGAGAGGCAACCAGAGCAATCTGGGGAATTGCAAACCGAGAGAAAATCTACAGCTCTTACAGAGCCTGTTGGCTATTCAACCCAAAACCTCCACATTGCAAGGCCACGGTGCTGAATGATGGACCCACTGTGCACTCCACTGTACTCTCTCTCTCTGTTGTGGCAACTTGTGCAGTTAATTGCATTGGTTGGATAGGTTTTCTGTTGGAAAAAAGAATATTTGGGTGTCTTCGTAATTTAGAGCCACTTATTTGACCGTTATGATAGGGTGTAATTACATCATTATTGCGTCTGTATTCAGGCTATACATCCATCGAAATTTGGACGGTTCAGCCGGGACCTGCCAAGATTCAAGTCATCTATGGGCAGGCTGATTATACCCAAGTCTATTATTATAGCCTATCCTGCCCTCAGCTAATAATGGAATCTTCTATTCCTCCTACCAGTCCATCCCCCACAGTTATTACCTTTTGTACCACTAGCCCCTCCCCCTTAGATTGTAAGCTCCAAGGATTAGGCCCTCCTAACCCTCTTGTATTGAACTGTATTATTGCTGTATTGTCTCCCGTTATATTGTAAAGTGCTGAGCAAACTGTTGGCACCATAAATCCTGTATAATAATAATACACTATACTCCGGACCCCTGCAAAGTATTCACCATGTTATCTCTTAGATTGTAAGCTCCCAGGAACAGGCCCTCCTATCCCTCTTGTATTGAACTGTATCGTTGCTGTATTGTCTCCCGTTATATTGTAAAGCGCTGAGCAAACTGTTGGCACCATATAAATCCTGTATAATTATATTTTAGGATTATACAAGATTTATATGGCGCCAACAGTTTGCGCAGCGCTGTACAAAATGAAGGCAGACACTACAGTTACAATGCAATTTGGTACAAAAGAAAACAGAGGGCCCGGCTCGTTTGAGTTTATAATCTAGGAAGAAAGTCAATCGATCGATTGACTTGGGTACAGCCAGCTTGTTGGAGTTTGAACATAGGATTACTGCCAGTGACTATAGCCACTAGCAGTAATCATTGTGTTCTGTTGGTCGGGAAGGCTCCCCGTGCCTCTGCACTGGCAGAACACAATTGCGCTGTGGAAGGCATTACTCCATCAACACTGACTGATTTTCTTTCCTTCCACCTGTTTTGGAAGAAAAGAAATTTAAATCCTCTATGGGCTGCTTTACTGCCCCACTGCACTTGCCACTTTTTATTTTACTGCACATATTTATCACAGGGACTGAGGGTGCAGGTTTTCTCAGGGCTTGCCCCTAAGGAGAAGGGAGAGGATATGTGACCCATTTGTTCTTTTTCCTTTTCCCATCCGGGTCCTCTGGAAAGCCCTTACCAAGTACTTAGTGACCCTGATTCGGCAGGTCCCTATCAAGCAGGGTCTGCCTGGCTTTGGACAAGGTGGACCAGGGTACCTTGCCCCATCAGGAAGCGGAGCTCTGAGGCAAAACAAACCAAGAATTTGATTGTTTATATGCTTTAAAGCAGGGGTCTCCAAACTGCGGCCCTTTGCTTGCTTTTATCTGACCTTTGGGGCATATTTTCCCCCACTAACATCAACAAAGGGGAAAAGTTGCCTCCCAATGGTACCAACGATGGGTCACAACTCCTCCAAATGACACCAATGATGGGACACAATTTCTCCCAATGACACCAACAATGGGGCCCAACGACCCCAATGATGGGGCAAAATTCCTCCTACAGACACCAAAAATGGGGCATTTTTTTTTCCCACTGACCTCTGGACCTTTACTCCCAATGGCCAAAGTCCGGCTTCCCCAAAGTCTGAAGGACGGTAAACTGGCCCTTTTGTTCAGAAATTTTCTACTTTAAAGCATTCCAGCATATATCATTTTTTTGGCAAATCTCTTTCCCTTCGGTTAAAGTTTTTAATCTTAAGCACAAAAAAATATATAAATCTGTAAACCTCAAATTTTTGGTTAGCATTGTGTATTTGCTTCCTTTGTTCATCAGTCCATAGCAGACAAGTCAAGTAAAAATTTATGGCCAGTTTAGGAATACAACTTTTTTTTTTTTCTACTCTGATCATATGCGACATCCTTGACTCCTCCAGTATACAGTCTGACAGTTGCTGCCATCCCAACTCCCTGATCCTACACATTCTTCTCCAGCTTTTCAATGTACAAAACTATGTAAAACAAAAGTTCACATTTCTCACACTTGCAAATGTTCCCCAACACTGATTACATGTGAGAACTCCAACGGGGATTCCTGGTGATTAGCTTCAGGAGGCAGTCTCATCGAAAGCAATGGGAGGCTACCGCTTCCCACAGCTAACCGCAGCTTGCTAGTGTGTAATCGCCGATGGAGTGATCACCTGTGATAGTCTCCCCTGGACGTATGTGAACTGCATGCAAATGGACAGGATTAGCTGCAGGAGACTGCAGGCTCCCATTGGTTTCGATGGGGCTGCCTCCTGCAGCTAATTGCTGGGAACCCTTGCTGGGGTTCTCACATGTAATTGGTGTCGGGTCCATTTGCAAGTGTGAATGTTTACGTTTCTTTGGAGCTTTTGTATTTGGCACTGCTATAAACACTCAGGAGCTAGGAGACAGTTTTTGAGACCAGAGCAGTAGGTTCTGACTTCAGATGACCTCTGACTGCTGAGTCTGTCCCAAGGCTTTTGAAGGCCACATAGGTTACTCTTCGATTGTACCAACAGCCGTGTAGTGTGAAGGCTTTCCTGATTTGGATGTAAATTGGATTGGAGGTATAGACAGGCACATTTGATTATCATTGATCTCTGCAGTAAATCTGATGGTCTTTGTACAATCTGTTTAAAGCTTTCCACACACATTACATTCAAAAATACGTAAATTGGGATTTTGCTGACCTGCATTTTAATATTTAGCTTCTTGCATGCGCCTAGATAAGAGTGATACTTGAAATGACTTGTGGTGTAAAAAATCTGCCTAGACCCTAATAATTTATGAAGGGTGATCTTCATGATGTTGATTTCTATGAGATTTGTAAGGGTTCCAATCTAAGAAGTTTTTCATTATTTTGTGCTGACGTTTACATTGGTGAAATCATTTTTGTTGTTGTGAACTTGTTTGAATAACATTGGAGTATATGACTCGGTTCACACTGCCGCGACTTGGGAACCGACTTGTGAGACCTCAAGTCGCATGACATGTGAAATCCCATGTTAGTCAATGAGAGCCATCTTAATTCGCACTACTGAAGAAAAGGTTCCCGTACTACTTCAAGGCGACTTCTATTCGACTTGTGCCCATAGACTTTACTGGAAGTCACATCCAAGTCGGATCCTCATCCATATTGATGTGGTTTGGATCCGACATTACAGGAAGATTACCTGAAAGTTGCCTGGCAAAGTCGCACCTGGCAAAGTCACAAAACTTTCAGGTCGCAGTATTGTGAACCAAGACTAAACATGAAGATTTAGAAGATAATTGAGTACTGTCCATGATACTTTTTTTATTGGCACTAACATACTAGTTTCAGGACAAGCTTTCTGGGTATGTCCTCTTCTTCAAGGTCCAAGCAGTACTGCTCGGACCTTTTTAGAAGGGGACATAACCCAAAAGCTTGTCCTAAAAAATTGTATGTTAGTGCCAATAAAAAAAGTATCATGGACAGTACGCAATTGTTTCTGTCGCAAGTGCACTATAACGACTACAATCACCTTGAAGATAATCAAAATATTTGAAACTCAGGGGACTGTAATGGGGTCCAGAAGTGGGCTGCTGGACCCCATTACAGTCCCTTGAGTTTCAAATATTTTGATTATCTTCGAGGTGGTTGTAGCCATATTGGTGCACTTGTGACAGAAATAATTGAGTATTGTCTGTGACTTTTTTATTTGCACTAACATCCTATGTTCAGGACAAGCTTTCGGGGTATGTCCCCTTCTTTGCACTGGGCGGTGCACTACACTGTAGTAAATTCTGTCCCTTTTGCTTTAGGTTGACTAAACTGCTGCCGTTTGATTTTGGTTAATGATTCATATTAGAATACTACTAAAGTGTTCATAATGTGTTGCTGTTTCTTTTAGTGTTTAACATGCGGGAAGACATTTAAGAAGCTCTGGTCCTTGCATGAACACAATAAGATTGTCCACGGTTACGCAGAGAAGAAGTTCTCCTGTGACATCTGTGAAAAGAAGTTCTACACGATGGCGCACGTCCGCAAGCACCTTGTAGGTGAGCATCGGCACGACTATTGACCTAACCTGCAGAAGCTCAGAGGCACCACCAAATGGCTGTGATGCTGGGTCTCGAAGTTTGTTTAGAAAGAAGCATAAAGTGCAGTCATTTTAAGCAGCCAACCAGGTTGCTGCATTCAGCTGATGGTAATAACTAGATTGAATTATTTTGAGATAATCAACTGTCACAGCAAATTCAGGTTTCCCTTTCAGGCCGCTCCATTCTTGTCATTCAGCTTGTTCTACAAGCATCGGGGAAATGTTCTATGTGCATCTCATTTTTATCCTTTTATTGCAAATATTTCCTTTTAATGGAGCAGATTTTCTGCTGTATTGGGATTTAAAGCGGAGTTCCACTCACACTGTAAAAAAATAAGTCAGTAGCTGTTGACTTTTAAAAAAGCAGCCACTTACCTGTCCCACAATCCCATGGTGTCCTCCCCGCAGCCCATTTCACCAGTCGTCTGGTTTTCCAGGCGCCGGCATCTTCAGCGTGGGCACCCGGCTGTGACAGTTTGCGACTGAACAGCCGGGTGCCCACTGCGCATGCGCGAGTAGTGCTGCACTTCCTGAATGGCCCCATAGTCTTCTGGGACCTGTCACGTGTCCCACGAGATTACAACGTCTGCTTCCGATCACCTAGGCGATCGCAGCGGACATGGGAGCAGGTACCTGTCAATTTCTGGTACATGCTCCCCAAATGTGACAATCCCTAATGGGGAGCGGGGGACCAGTCTTTAAAGCGGAATTTCCCCTTTTGTGTGGAGCCCTGCTTTAAAGGATAAGTTCACCTTTAAAAAGAAATAAATAAAGATAAATGCTTTTTTTTTGCAGGTTAAAAAAAAAATGTGTATTTACTATTTTCTTTTTTAGGCGCGTTGCTGATTGCGGGTACAATGCAGGGCTCCTGCAGGTTGTCAGTGTAAGCTGTCTGCTCGTACTTCGTACAGGCAGGCAGATACGATGACAGAACTACAAGCCATCAGCCGCACAGGCTTTTGGTACTTGTAGTTCTCCCATTCACGGAACTCTATGAATGAATGATGCAGTTGTGTGGGCGGAGCCCCGCAGGGCCATGCTCTTTGCAAATAGTGACAGTGGGTGCGGGGAGAAGATTCCTGGGCCACTGTCATCGGGTGGGAGCATAATCGGGGAATGGCTGCAGGAGCGGGAACTTGCTACATGTTGAACCCTAAAAAGAGTTGGAACCAGGGGCGGACTGACCATTTGGGCACTCGGGCTCTGCCGGAGGGCCCAGGGTCAGTAGGGGGCCCAATGAGATGCCTCTGGTACCTTTCGTAGGCTTTTTTGGGTGTGGTTTGAGTGTAGGTGAGGACACAGGGGCCCCATGATCCCCTATTGCCCGGGGGCCCCGTGAGTTGTCAGTCCGCCCCTGGGTGGAACGTATATCTTGGTCCCAGAGGTGAACTCCTCCTTTATCCCTGACGTCGCTGTTACATGGACAGCAGTACCAATATGTACACAAGCCCAAAAGGTAAAATGTTTGGCCATCGTTTGTGCCCTTCTGAAAAGCGATCCACTTTGCATGGGGCTTCAGAGGCGTTTGGCAGGCAGCTCGGAGGCAATATTTTGTGTTAACCATTGAAAGCCGGCAGCATAGCAACCGCATCGAATTCACAGGATTGCAGAACGGTTCGGGGGTGACCTTATAAACTTTGAAAGGGCCATGTTTGGCAGCAGTACTGCCCATCGAGCGTGACCTGCGGTATACGTTTTGCAGCAGTTTTTACGAACGTGGCCACTGGCCATGTTACAGCGGTAATAACCCCAAAACCAAAAATGTCCTACATTGCAGCTTACCAATCGTTCGATGTGGTGGTTGCATTTGTTTTCTTTTTTTTTTCTTTTCACCTGGATGATCCGGCCAGTAACACACCTCTTGTATTAGAGCGCCCCCTCTCTGGATGGAGGAGCACAGAAGACCGCAGCATTGTCAGTCTGGTGGGGGAAGGGTAGTGTTAAATGTATTTGCAGATTTAGATACACTAACAAATTGAAGCCAAACTCCAGCTCACACTTTATAACCAGTTACAGCAAACAGTTTTTCTTTTCTTTCGGGGAAAAAGGTTTTAAATGAATAAATATAAGATGATCATTTTATTCACCCCTGTCAGTGTTAAGTGGTTTGTCTCATCCATGTAAACTGATACATTCTGCTGGAGAGTTTGAGCTTGTGATAAACAGACTTGCTAGATGCAAACGGAGAAACAAAAAAAGGGCGCACCGACCTAGTGCATTATCGTTTTAAAAATATATTGATTGAAGGAACAAAGTAAGTATCATACTCACAATAGACATAAAAACACAGGCATGTCAAACTGAACAAGATGTATGATCCAAACAGCATGTGAGTCTGTACGATGGAACCCTGGGTGACCAACTGGCTAACGCATTTCAAGGACACAACCTCTTCCTGGAGGCAACCCTGGCTCTGAGGAAGAGGTTGTGTCCTCGAAACGCGTTAGCCAGTTGGTCATCCAGGGTTCCATCGTATGGACTCAGATGCTGTTTGGATCATACATCTTGTTCAGTTTGACATGCCTGTGTTTTTATGTCCATTGTGAGTATGATACTTACTTTGTTCCTTCAATAAATATATTTTTAAACGATAATGCACTAGGCCGGTGCGCCCTTTTTTTGTTTCTCCATTTGCATTTAGTGTATTTGGACCACCCCGGTCTGTAGAGGGCAGCAAGCAGTGCATATTCCAGAATATTCCAGAACATTCCTATTGGTTCTACTGAGTCCATTCCTAGCGCACGAGAAAAGTGTTTGTTGTGAAACAGACTTGCTGGCTGGATCACCAAATGAAAGTGGAAGAAGGCGAAAAAAGATAATGAATGCAGCCGCCATATCTAAGAATTAGTAAGCAGCAATATGTTTGCTTTTGGGTTTAATACCGCTCTAACTTGCTCGCCTGTCGAGGTGGGGGGGGGGGGGCAGTAAAACTGCAGCTCTGTTTTTACCGCCTGTCCATGTAAATGAGGTCTTTCTCTGCAGACTGTTGGCTGTGTAGTAGAGCTGATTTGGATTGCTGTAAAGGGGAAGAATCTGAGTGAGCAAAGTCTGTTGGCAATAAAGGTTAAAAGAAAAAAAAAAAAGGTTTCATTTAAAAATGTAAAATGTGTGCAGAAAATGGGGAAAAAATGTCTCCGACAATCAAGGCTAAGGACATTCTTTCTCCAGACCCAGTGCAGATTGCATGTTAGGAATCTGACATTAACGTTTTACGTTTTTTCCTGCTTTACAAACAGCCCACACGAAGGACATGCCATTCACATGTGAAACGTGCGGAAAGTCTTTTAAGCGCAGCATGTCTCTGAAGGTCCATTCTTTGCAGCACTCCGGGGAGAAACCCTTCAAGTGTGAGGTGAGAGTCCAGAATTTACTCCAGCAATGCGTGAGAAGTTAGCGCAGAGATTTCACTTTGAGGTTCAAAAGCCTACAGGCTTGTTCTGGGTGGAGGCAGTCATCTTGGTAGAGGCGGGGGTTTGCCTCCTCCCTGATGACTGGTGGGGGCAATGATGAACAGCAAAGAGAGGTGGAGCAAGCACAAATCCAAAGAGGGAATAAACCAAAAGCAGGGAGTTCCTTACACTGCAGGTCCTCAGGTACAGTTTTCTCTCCAGCAAGAAGAAAAGTGACCTCACCAACTCTCACTCAAAGACTAGCGGTCAGAGGCAGCGGAGCCTTACATGAACTCGCCCTGCAGCAACTATGAGACTACAGGACAGGAGTGCCTAGGCACAGGAAGTGCACTGCTGGATTTTAGAAAGGTTTCAGGACAAATGGTAGAATTTTCAGAGTATTGTTGTAGGTACCACCTAAATAAATAACGACTAAACTCAACTGCTTGTAATTGACTGTAAACGAAGATGTGTACATGGACACATAGGAAAACATTAGGGGGAGCTCAGGGGCTGCTGAAAAAAACACTGAACAGCTCCTAAACGTCAGTTTATCAGCTGCAGTGTACATGAGCCCTAAAAACACTGATAAAATGCAGTGTCCTTCTAGGTCCCAAAAGATGGACTGAAGATACAATTTCTATTTATACAGTCTTGTTACTATTTTGCAGCAAGGGGCGGACTGATCATTTGGAAACTCGGGCACTGCCCGAGGGCCCGGGGTCAGTAGGGGGCCCCATGAGTTGCCCCTGGTACCTTTTTCATAGGCTTTTTTTTATTTTGGGCAAGGACATAGGGGCCCCATGATCCCCTATTGCCCGGGGGCCCCATGATTTGTTGTCAATCTGCCCGTTTGCTGCATTGCTTTAGGAAATCGTGTTGTAATAATTGTTTTCTATTTTTTTCCTTTTTTTTTTTTTTTCTCCATCCCATCCAGAATTGTCATGAGCGGTTTCAGTACAAGTACCAGCTGCGGTCACACATGAGCATACATATCGGTCACAAGCAGTTCATGTGTCAGTGGTGCGGGAAAGATTTCAACATGAAACAGTATTTTGATGAACATATGAAGACCCATACCGGTAAGGAAAGTAAGGAAACTCATTTAATATCGGGGGCTTTTTCCCCTTCCTGTGATGTCACGCTCCCTACCACCCCCTCCATGCCCTTAGTCATTCCCCCATCCTGGTGTCACACCATCTTGTGAGTCCCGACCCATGTGGTTGTCTGTGCCACGTATTTTGGTCAATAAAGCCGAACTCTGGGTGCAAACATTTTAGTTAAATATGTTCCTTCGTAGCTACCAGATGCCTCAGCAAGCACAGTTGTTACCTTGTAAAAGTAGCCATAAAAATCACTGTGCTTTACATATCCTGAGCAGAGCTGTGGGAGGGGTGCAGCAGCTCCACCCACTACAGGCTTCCTGCAGAAAACTACAGGAGGGGGCGGAGACACAAGACCAGTCACCCTGCACTAGGAGAGAGAGCAGCAGTGAGCGATCTTTATTATAGGAAGGGGCGGAGCAAGACCAGTCACCCTGCACAAGGAGAGAGAGCAGCAGTGAGGGGTCTTTATTACAGGAAGGGGCGGAGCAAGACCAGTCACCCTGCACAAGGAGAGAGAGCAGCAGTGAGGGGTCTTTATTACAGGAAGGGGCGGGGCAAGACCAGTCACCCTGCACTAGGAGAGAGATCAGCAGTGAACTGTCTTTATTACAGGAAGGGGCGGAGCAAGACCAGTCACCCTGCACTAGGAGAGAGAGCAGCAGTGAACTGTCTTTATTACAGGAAGGGGCGGAGCAAGACCAGTCACCCTGCACTAGGAGAGAGAGCAGCAGTGAGGGGTCTTAATTACAGGAAGGGGCGGAGCAAGACTAGTCACCCTGCACTAGGAGAGAGAGCAGCAGTGAGCGGTCTTTATTACAGGAAGGGGCGGAGCAAGACCAGTCACCCTGCACAAGGAGAGAGGTCAGCAGTGAGCAGTCTTTATTACAGGAAGTCTCTCACTGGATCACTGCACAGATCTGGAAGAAATACACAAAGCTCACCGAGATCCAAGAAGACTACACATGGGTCTTGTATTTATTTTTTGGTTACAGTGAGGAAAAGTCTGTAACATTGTCATTTTGGTCTTTTTCCTCCTGGAAAGATTTTCTTTCACTTCCTGTGTGGCCGTAGGGCAAGTGAGGACAAATCCCCCACCCCCTCCAGCAGGGGCAAACTGATTTTTTAACCCTTCAGCCTTTCTATCCAAAATAAAATAATTTTGTCCAGTGTTCCGGCTTCCAAAGATCTCACT
Organism: Staurois parvus; assembly: GCF_062004578.1. NCBI lineage: Eukaryota > Metazoa > Chordata > Amphibia > Anura > Ranidae > Staurois > Staurois parvus. The sequence continues at coordinate 281,115 of NW_028318263.1, read as the reverse complement.
TGACCACTCCACCTTGGCACAACTGTCATTTTTCCAAAAGTGGAGGCTTGTGGCAAAAATAGAAAATGGCACCAACTCCAGGATGCAGGTGAGTCGGTCCAACTAACAGTAACAAAGTTTTTTGTTTTTCTACTGTATTTTCTGAAGGGGCCTGGGAATGGCAGCTTGGGGTAGTTCTGGTGTGACCGCTTCACTGATCTGAATATTTGGAATATATAATGAATATAAAAGCACCAACTCAAAGGTTTAAGAGTCCAAGGGTATATGGAGGAAACATGGCGACACTTTTCGCGTGTGGTCCCTTTTTGTTGGGACTCAAACCATTTAAATGTAGAAGAATACAAAAATAAATAAATATAATAGCGCATTACCACCATCATCTATTCAGGTACCTCACGGTGGGATGGCCGATACGTGTCGGGGGGATAAACCCCCTTTCCTTCCTCAGAGCTCATTGGACTATGAACTTAAATTTACGCTAAAAAAAAAACAAAAACCGACTCCAGATCAAATGTCTCCCTTCCACACTTTTTCAATAAAGAAAAGTTTGACTAGGTAAAAATGGCTTAAGCACTTGCTGACCAGTCACATACCTGGTACGTCACCGGACTTCAAGTGGTTGTACCAGGCTGATGCCTGCAGCTGCAGATGGTCGGCTTTCTTGAAACAGCAATCTGAGTAGCTAACTAGCTGCTTGGTTGCTATTACACATCCTCCCCCAGGGCTGCTGCAAGCTAGTCATGGAGCACGTCCACCACCATCACATCCACCACCACCACATCCACCACCACATCCTCCCCCCAACTCCCTTGCTGCCTTCCACTGCTTTAACGTGATCTCCCATCCCACAGGGAATCCAGATCGACCAGCCAGGGCTGCTGCAAGCTAGTCATGGAGCACGTCCACCACCATCACATCCACCACCACCACATCCACCACCACATCCTCCCCCCAACTCCCTTGCCGCCCTCCACTGCTTTAACGTGATCTCCCGTCCCACAGGGAATCCCGATCGAGCATCCAGGGCTGCTGCAAGCTAGTCACGTACCACAGCCACCACATCCTCCACCCAACTCCCTTGCCGCTTTTCACTGCTTTAACGTGATCTCCCATCCCTAAGGGAATCCCGATCGACCAGCCGGGGCTGGTGCAAGCTAGTCACGGACCACATCCACCGCCACCACATCCTCCCCCCAACTCCCTTGCCGCCTTCCACTGCTTTAACGTGATCTCCCATCCCACAGGGAATCCCGATCGACCAGCCAGGGCTGCTGCAAGCTAGTCATGGAGCACATCCACCACCATCACATCCACCACCACATCCTCCCCCCAACTCCCTTGCCGCTTTCCACTGCTTTAACGTGATCTCCTGTCCCACAGGGAATCCTGATCGACCAGCCAAAGCTGCTGCAAGCTAGTCACAGAGCACATCCACCACCATCACATCCACCACCACCACCGCAGCCTCCCCACAACTCCCTCAACCACCACCACATCCACCCCCTCAACTCCCTTGCCGCTTTCCACTGCTTTAACGTGATCTCCCGTCCCACAGGAAATCCCAATCGACCATCCAGGGCTGCTGCAAGCTAGTCACGGAGCACATCCACCACCATCACCACATCCACCACCATCACATCCACCACCACCACTGCAGCCTCCCCACAACTCCCTCAACCACCACCACATCCACCCCCTCAACTCCCTTGCCACTTTCCACTGCTTTAACGTGATCTCCCGTCCCACAGGAAATCCCAATCGACCATCCAGGGCTGCTGCAAGCTAGTCATGGAGCACATCCACCACCACCACATCCTCATCCACCACCACCACATCCTCCCCCAACTCCCTTGCCGCTTTCCACTGCTTTAATGTGATATCCCGTCCCACAGGGAATCCTGATTGACCAGCCGGGGCTGCTGCAAGCTAGTCACGGAGCACATCCACCACCACCACCACATCCACCACCACAGCATCCCCCAACTCCCTTGCCGTCTTCCACTGCTTTAACGTGATCTCCCATCCCACAGGGAATCCCTATCGACCAGCCAGGGCTGCAAGCTAGTCATGGAGCTGAACAAAGATGGGATCGGCTTTGTTCAGCTCCATTAAATAGTAAACCGGAAGCAATGACCTGACATCCCTTTCGCTTTACTTTGCGCCATTTTTAAAAATTAAAAGCATTTATTCACACCAATCTTGGTGTTTCTGAATGCTTGTAAGGGCAGAGGAGGGATTTTGGGTCTTACTGACCCCAGATCCTTCCATAAAGAGTAGCTGTTGCTGCCTATTGGTGTCACAAGGGATGTTTATGTTCTTTGTGACAGCAATAACAGTGATCGAAAAAAAATGTGACATTACAGTGTAAATGAAAGAAAAAAATTAAAGTGCCTCTTCCTTGCGCGCAAAGGCGAACGCACACGTTGGTTTCGCATGCACACAAACCGCGTTCGTTCCACACGTGTGATATCACCGCATCAGATCATGGGCAGTAATTCTAGTGCCAGACCTTCTCTGCAAATCTAAAGTGGTAATCTGTAAAGGCTTTTAAAGCAACACCTGTGAATAGTAAAATGTATATTGTTTTGTTGTTGTTCAATTTTAAAGGTTGACGTGTTTGGTATCTATTTACTCATGTTTTATATTCTACAAAAAAATTGGGTTGTGTAATGTTTGTTTTTGTGCAAAATTTTAAAAAGTGTATTTTTTTCCCAAAAAACTGCGTTGGAAAAACCCGTTGCACAAATACCGTGTGACATAAAATTTCAAATCCAACCAATTTATTCTCTAGGGCCTCTGCTTATAACCCCCTTGGTGCCTCCCGGCCCTTTAAGTGTTTCAGAAGCCGGGAGGCGGGGTTTTAGGGTCATGTGACCGCCGTGATTCGCTGTCACGGCGGTCACATGATCTGGAAAGGTCCCGATCGAAAGAGGAGATCGGGACCTTTCCGTGAGTACCGGACATGTGTGCTGGGAGCGTGCAGGGCACGCGCTCTCAGTACATATGTTTTTCTTAATTGCACGCAAATGTACGGCCGCTCGACGTCAAGGCCCAGACCCCGGGAGGCAGCACATTTGCGTGCGGCCGGCGCCAAGAGGTTAAAAAAAAATATGTATATGTTTAGGGGTTCTAAGTAATTTTCTAGCAAATAAAAAAAAACAAAAAACTGTTAGATGTGAACAAAGTGCCAGAAATAACATGGTGCTTAAGTGGTTTAAGGGCAAACCGGGTTTGGGGCACATACTCTCTTTTCCTTTCTTTGGTAGCCATGAGCCCAACCAAACCTTATGTCAGCCCACGTTGCAGTTTGGAGCGTATACACAGGATTGACCACTCTCCACCCACCCCATGTGACACTGCTGGGTACAGTCATGTCCAAAAATATTGGCACCCCTGAATTTCTGTCAGCGCACCACTTTGCCCAGAAAATTGTTGTAATTACAAATGGTTCAGCATTCTCGTGTTTATTTCTTTTGTTTGTTTGTATTGGTATGACACAAAAAGCCAAATCTGACACATTCCATGCCACACCCCAAAAATGGATTGGACAAAATTATTGGCACTGTTTCAGACTTGTAAGAAATAATTGCATTCCAAGTTTGTGATGCCCCTGTAATTTGTAATTAAACTCACCTGTATCAATTAACATATTAATGTTCCTGTGTCCACTGTGCGCAACATTGTCAAGAAGGTTACAGCTCTTGGCACTGTAGCTAATCTCCCTGGACGTGGAGAAAAGAGAAAAATTGATCAAAGATTGCAACGAAGGATTGTTGGAATGATGGATAAAGAACCTTGATCAACTTCCAGACAACTTCAAGCCGACGTTCAGGCACAGGGTATAACTGTGTCCGCTCGCACTATACGTCACCATCTGAATGAAAAGGAGACCCAGGAGGACCCCACCGCTGACACAGTAATATGGTAGGAGACCCAGGAGGACCCCACCGCTGACACAGAAATATGGTAGGAGACCCAGGAGGACCCCACCGCTGACACAGAAATATGGTAGGAGACCCAGGAGGACCCCGCCGCTGACACAGAAATATGGTAGGAGACCCAGGAGGACCCCACCGCTGACACAGAAATATTGTTAGGAGACCCAGGAGGACCCCACCGCTGACACAGAAATATGGTAGGAGACCCAGGAGGACCCCGCCGTTGACACAGAAATATGGTAGGAGACCCAGGAGGACCCCACCGCTGACACAGAAATATGGTAGGAGACCCAGGAGGACCCCACCGCTGACACAGAAATATGGTAGGAGACCCAGGAGGATCCCACCGCTGACACAGAAATATGGTAGGAGACCCAGGAGGACCCCACCGCTGACACAGAAATATGGTAGGAGACCCAGGAGGACCCCACCGCTGACACAGAAATATGGTAGGAGACCCAGGAGGACCCCACTGCTGACACAGAAACATATAAAAGCCAGATTGGAGTTTGCCAAAACTTACCTGAGGAAGCCAAAATCCTTCTGGCAGAATGTGCTGTGGAGAGATGAAACAAAATTCCAGCTTTTTGGTGAAGCCCATCATTCTACTGTTTTCACAAAAAGCAATGAGGCCTTTAAAGAAGAGACTCCAGTACCTCCAGTCACACATGGTGGGGGGGTCACTGATGGTTTGGGTTGCTTTGCTGCTTCAGCCACTGGATGTCTTGGCCGTGTACATGGTATTATGAAATCTGAAGACTACCAAAGAATTCTGGGGTGCAATGTAGGACCCGGTGTCAGAAAGTTGGGTGTCCATCAGAGGTCATGGGTCTTCCAGCAGGACAATGACCCAAAGCACACATCACAAAGCCCCCAGAAATGGTTTCAGACAAAACGCTGGAGAGGACTGAACTGACCAGCAATGAGTCCAGATCTCCATCCCATAGAGCTCCTGTGGAGAGATCTCAGAACATCAGTTGGGAAAAGGAACCCTTCCATTCTGAGAGACCTGGAGCAGTTGGCGAAAGAAGAGCGCTCCAAAATTCCAGCAGAGAGGTGGAAGAAACTCATTGATGGTGACAGGAAGCCATGGATTTCAGTTATTTTTTTCCAAGGTTTGAGCTACCAAATATTACATGGAGGGTGCCAATAATTTTGTCCGGTCCATTTTTGGGATTATGTGTGGAATGTGTCAGATTTTGGCTTTTTGTTTCTTCTTGAGTCTTGTGCACAGTGAACACAAGATCTGTTAATAGAGCATCACAAACTCGGAATGCAATTATTTCTTACAATTTTGAGAAGGTGGCAATAAATTTGTCCGGTCCATTTTTGGGGTTTTGCGTGGAATGTGTCAGATTTGGCTTTTCGTTTCTCCACTTTTTTTTTTTGTGTCGTACCAATACAAATACAAGAAATAAACATGAGAATTCGAAAACATTTGTAATTGCGACAATTATCTCAGCCAAGTGGTGCAAGATCTGACAGAAATGTGGGGCTGCCAAAATTTTGGGCCAAGACTGCACCTGAGTGGCCAATTACCAAGCACCTGCTCCGTCATGTGACCAGAAAGGAAAGTGAGTTCCATGAACCCCCAGAAGGTACTCATTGGTTGAACGGAATGGAGTGTGTATAAGCTGCTGCAGGGGTGGTAATAATTTTGTACCTGTTGCCTCGTCCTGTATAAGTAAAGTACGTGTTCATCTTACAGTAGGTCTGGAAATTTTGTTTTTTGTTTTTTTTCTCGTTTTCTTCTCATCTTAAGGCTTGGTTCACACGGCTGCGACCTGAAAGTTTCGTGACTTACGGTGCGACTTTGTCAGGTGACTTCCTGGCGACTTGATGATGCTTGAGTACCACATTGGTGCACCATTTTCATGCCATGTGACTTGGCTTAGGTAATCTTCCCTTAACGTCGGATCCAAATCACATCAATATGGATGAGGATCTGACTTGGTGGCGACTTCTATTAAAGTCTATGGGCACAAGTCGGATTGAAGTCGCCTTGAAGTAGTACGGAAACCTTTTCTAATGTCGGAGCAACTTCTGTAGTGCTAATTAAGACCGCTCTCATTGACTAACGTGGAATCCGACTAGAGAGAGCCCAAGTCACATGACATGTGAAATCCCATGTTAGTCAATGACTTGTTGCTGCTTGAGTGCCACATTAATACAATATTTTCATGTCATGCGACTTTGCCTGGGTAATCTTCCTGTAATGTCAATCAATATAGATGAGGATCTGACTTGACGGCAACTTCTATTAAAGTCTATGGGCACAAGCTGGATAGAAGTCGCCTTGAAGTAGTACAGGAACCTTTTCTAAAGTCGGTGCGACTTCAGTAGTGCTAATTACAACCGCTCTCATTGACTAACATGGGATCTGACTGGAGAGAGCCCAAGTCGCATGACATGTGAAATCCCATGTTAGTCAATGAGAGCGGTCTTAATTAGCACTACAGAAGTCGCTCCGACTTCAGAAAAGGTTCCTGTACTTCTATTAAAGTCTATGGGCACAAGCTGGATAGAAGTCGCCTTGAAGTAGTACAGGAACCTTTTCTAAAGTCGGTGCGACTTCAGTAGTGCTAATTACAACCGCTCTCATTGACTAACATGGGATCTGACTGGAGAGAGCCCAAGTCGCATGACATGTGAAATCCCATGTTAGTCAATGAGAGCGGTCTTAATTAGCACTACAGAAGTCGCTCCGACTTCAGAAAAGGTTCCTGTACTACTTCAAGGCGACTTCCATCCAACTTGTGCCCATAGACTTTAATAGAAGACACCGCCAAGTCGGATCCTCATCTATATTGATGCGATTTGGATCTGACGTTACAGGAAGATTGCCCAGGCAAAGTCGCATGACATGTGAAATCCCATGTTCGTCAATGAGAGCGGTCTTAATTAACCCTACTGAAGTCACTGCGGCTTCAGAAAAGGTTCCTGCACTACTAGTCAGATCCTCATCTATATTGACATGATTTGACTCCGACGTTACAAGAAGATTACCCCAGGCCAAGTCGCATGGCATGAAAATGTTGTATCAATGTGCACTCAAGCAGCAACAAGTCATTGACTAACATGGGATGCGACTTGGGCTCTCTTTATTCGGATCCCATGTTAGTCAATGAGAGCCGTTTTAGCACTACTGAAGTCGCTCCGACTTCAGAAAAAGGTTCCTGTACTACTTAAGGTGACTTCTATCCGACTTGTGCCCATAGACTTTAATAGAAGTCGCCGCCAAGTCGGATCCTCATCTCTATTGATATGATTTGGATCCGACGTTACAGGAAGATTACCCAGGCAAAGTCACGTGGCATGAAAAATGGTGCACCAATGTAGTACTCAAGCAGCATCAAGTCGCCAGGAAGTCAATTGGCAAAGTCGCACCGTAAGTCACAAAACTTTCAGGTCGCAGCCGTGTGAACCAAGCCTTATACAGGCCATAGACGGGGCGAAAACTGGGCGTTGTTTTTTTTTCTAAAAATCGGTCGTTCAATCAGCCGACGTTCCCACCATTGGTAAAAAAAAATCGGCTGATTTTCGTCCCGTCTACAGCCGACAAATATAATAGTGGTGTCCCTGCAGAGAGCTCCGCTATTATATTTGACATTAAAAAGTATAGCAAAGTTGCAACATTGTATCTATTTGTATCCATTTCGGATACAGACGTTTTTATTCGGATACAAGTGGATACAATGTTGCAACCGCTATACTTTTTAATGTCAAATATAATAGCGGACTGGAATTCTTTCTTCTTCTTTTTCTTCTTCTGCTTCTTCTTCTTCTGCTTCTTCTTTTTCTTCTTCTGCTTCTTCTTTTTCTTCTTCTGCTTCTTCTTTTTCTTCTTCTGCTTCTTCTTTTTCTTCTTCTGCTTCTTCTTTTTCTTCTTCTTCTTTTTCTTCTTTTTCTTCTTCTTCTTCTGCTTCTTCTTTTTCTTCTTCTGCTTCTTCTTTTTCTTCTTCTTCTGCTTCTTCTTTTTCTTCTTTTTCTTCTTCTTCTTCTGCTTCTTCTTTTTCTTCTTCTGCTTCTTCTTTTTCTTCTTCTGCTTCTTCTTTTTCTTCTTCTGCTTCTTCTTTTTCTTCTTCTGCTTCTTTTTCTTCTGCTTCTTCTTTTTCTTCTGCTTCTTCTTTTTCTTTTTCTTTTTCTTCTTCTTCTTCTTCTTTTTCTTCTTCTGCTTCTTCTTTTTCTTCTTTTTCTTCTTCTTTTTCTTCTTCTTCTTCTGCTTTTCTTCTTTTTCTTTTCTACTTCTTGCAGGTCACAGCACAGATTTTTTCTTGGTAAAAAGATCAGCCGATTTGCCCATCATTTCCGGGAAAATTGGCCGATTTTTTTTCCAACTTTACCGCTAAAAAAAAAGTGTCAAAATCACGAAAAAAGATCCGAAAATCTGCCGATGTTTGACCCATCTATGGCCTGCATTACTTGGCCTTGTTCATACTGGTCTAGGCATTGACTCAGGTCCTCTTTTCTGTTGCAGGAGAGAAACCTTTCATCTGTGAAATCTGCGGCAAGAGCTTCACCAGCCGGCCGAACATGAAGCGCCACCGCCGCACCCACACAGGCGAGAAACCTTACCCCTGCAGCGTGTGCGGCCAGCGCTTCCGATTCTCCAACATGCTGAAGGCTCACAGGGAAAAGTGCTTCCCGGGCGGGAACCCCCCGACCCCCGGCAGCCCCGGGACAGTGGCCAGCCTCTCCGCCTCCTCACAGAGCGGCAACTCTCCGGTCCAGTCTAGCCCGGGGCTTTCGCCGACCTTGCCGCAACACCCACTTTCTCTGCCCCTCCTCCACGCGCTTCCCAGCATGCCACCCCCGTCACATCACCTTCCGCCCCCACCTCCGCTCTTCCCCGCCGGCCGCATAAACAACAACTAGACCAACCCGGGAAATGACCAATCTGTAGTTCTCAAGGCAAGACTGGCACTGCGGACGTCTTGGGGTTTTTTTGTTTTTTTTTTTAATTTTTTTTTTTTTTTGTTTTTTTTTTTTTTTTGTTTTTTTTTTTTTTTGTTTTTTTAGTCTCAGCTTCCCTCTTTTGCCACGCGTGGCCGAGCGGGAAGCCATCATGTGACACTCTTTTGGCGCTCATGTTTGCACACGGCGTACCCTCCGCATTGACATAGGCGCGGACCGAGGCCTGTCATGTTGATAATGTGCTTTTTTTTCTATTTGTTTTTAGTACATATTTTAATATGGTCGGTCCTTTTATCAATGTCTCTTTGTTTTTGTCCTTCATGTCAAACTGCCCCCGAGTATTCTGCGGCAAAAGTCGCACCTTGGTTCAGCATCGCAGGGACGCAATCAGAAGCTGTTTTGGGGTTTTGTTTTTTTTTTGTTGTTTTTTGTTTTTTTGTTCCACCTGGAGCCATCGTGCAAATGAGAGAAAGCCGAGGTCAGCCGTCCCTGTTCATGGAAGACACGAGGAATCCTCGCAGAAGGCGGATGCCGGCGCTCAAAGGAGCCGGGGAAAGTGTCCTGCCGACAGTTGCTAAGCAACCGTGGCTAATCTGCGCGCCGCTGTGACCGAATCGCCTTTCCAGTACAGAGAGAGAGAGGAATGCGGAGTGCAGGAATCCAGACCGTCTTTCCCTCGTGCGTTGGGTTAATAAACCGGTCTTTGCACCCCAGCTGTTGCTTCGTGGAAGTACCGCCCCCCCCCCCCCCCCCATCACCCTTCCCTCCTAGACATTCTGTCCTCAACATTTCATCTTGGCTACAATACAAGGAGTTGTATCCCATTACCAGTCTACGCTAACAAAGATCGTCTGACTTTTTTATTTTTTATTGTACTGTTGTGTTTTTATCTGTGTTCACACCCCGGTCGCATCAAAGCCGACTTTGAAATCGTGCGACTTACGGCGAAGTCGCACGATTTCAACGTCAGGGCGGCATGCCGAATTCAGGGGCGATTTGCAAGACATCTGATGCCAATCGCACCAAAAGTAGCGCATGTTCTACTTTTTGAAATCAGTGCGGCTCCGACCAATTGGGAACCGCGCCGATATGACCGCTACAATGGTGGACAGTAGGGTGCGACTTGGCATGCGATTTGCAAGGGTGTGCAAGTCGCATCCAGTGTGAACCAGGTCTTAGTCGCCGGTCACACTGCTGCGGTTTATGTGCGATTTCTGAAGACTTTATTGCTACTTGCTACAAGTCGCAAGGCATGCAGATCGCATGCAAGTCGCATCCAATGTGAACCAAGGCTTAGTCGCCGGTCACACTGCTGCGATTTATGTGTGATTTCTGAAGTCTTTATTGCTACCTGTGAACTTGCTACAAGTCACAGGGCATGCAGATCGCATGCCAAGTCGCATCCAATGTGAACCAGGGCTCAGTCACCGGTCACACTGCTGCGATTAAGTCTGGCCATACATTATACAATTTTCTTTAGAGAATTGCTTTAGATTTACCAAAAACCATATAATAGGAGGTCAAACCTAAACAACGCTTTCAGTTGTATCCAATTAACCTCTTCACGCCGGCCAAACGCAAATGTGCGACCTCCCGGCATCCTGGCGTCTGGGCCTAGACGCCGAGCGGCCGTACATTTGGATTCTATGAAAAAAGGACGCATGTGCCGAGATCGCGCGCCCTGCCCGCTCCCAGCACACATGTCCGGTACTCACGGAAATGTCCCGATCTCCTCTTTCGATCGGGACCTTTCCCGATCGTGTGATGGCGTGTCACGGCAGTCACATGACCCTAAGCCCCACCCCACCTCCTGGCGTCTGAAATTCTTAAAGGGCCGGGAGGCTCCGGCGCGAAGGGGTTAAGCAAGCCCTTGCACTACATAGTTGAAGGTAAACCTAAAGGAAATTGGGCAGAAATTGAACAGAAAATTGTATAGTGTATGGCCAGCCTTATGTTCAGTTGCAGGTGCGATTTCTGAAGACTATTGCTGCTTGTGAACTTGCTACAAGTCGCAGGGCATGCAGATCGCATGCCAAGTCGCACCCGATGTGACCGGGGTGCAGGGGCGGACTTGACAACTCATGGGGGCCCCCGGGCAATAGGGGATCGTGGAGCCCCTGTGTCCATGCCCACACTCAAAGCACACCCAAAAAAGCCTATGAAAAAGGTAACCGGTATTTCATGGGGCCCCCTACTGACCCCGGGCCCCCGGGCAGTGCTGGAATGGTCAGTCCGCCCCTGCCGGGGTGTTATGCTTCTTTGTTCTTCTGTCTCTGGTGCGTATGTAATTGGAACTGCAGGAAAAATTATTGCAATAGAACAGGGCGAAGCAGCGGTTTCAAGAACCAATCACAATTGGGGTCATGCAAAAATCTCAATATTCTGTAAAAAAATCTTTAAAAAAAAAAAGCAAACAAAAAAGTAAAAACGTAAAGTAGACGTAAAGAAAAATTGGGAAAGGGTCCCCAAAAGAAAGCGGGTACCTAATGTAACCACCGGGGTGATATCAAACCAGAATATTTATTAAGGACATCAAAAATGTAAAAATATACATTTATAAATGTGATCAGAAGTCTCCGCCCACCACTGAAAGTGAAAAGAAAATGACAATGTTGTCAAATACTAAAACCAATGCCAGAGACCGGGATCAACAGAGAAAGTAGATGTAAACCTGGAACCTGACCTCTCCTTTCTAGGACGTGTTCATGATATGGCTCCATGCACACTAGTGGTGGGTTTTTTTTTTTGGGAGGGGGGGGTTGGGGTTTTTTTTAAGCTCCTAGAAGCTGTTGTCAGCATTTTTTCTTTCTGTTCCTAGAAGCTAAATAGTGTCCAAGCACACTACTGTAGGCTTTTAGCATTTTTTGAGCTTCAGCGTCTGGGAGCAGAAGAATTTTTTGGAGTGTTTTTCCAGCATCAAGAAAATGCTAAATACTACTAAAACGCTCCAAACTGCTTTTTTTTTTCTTTTTTTGCATGTACTATAAAAATGCTAATAAACGCTACTAAATAACTCTTATTACCTGCGTTTTTTTGTTTTTTATTTACTTTGGGCTTCTAGCGTTTTTGAGCTTCAGCGTCTGGGAGCAGAATCATTTTTTGGAGTGTTTTTCCAGCATTAAAAAAATGCTAAACACTACTAAAACTCTCCTAACTGCTTTTTTTTTTCCTGCATGTACTATAAAAAGGCTAATAAATGCTACTAAATAACTTATTACCTGCGTTTTTTTTTTTTTTTGTTTTGTTTTTTACTTTGGGCTTTTAGCGTTTTTGAGCTTCAGCGTCTAGGAGCAGAAACATTTTTTGGAGTGTTTTTCCAGCATTAAAAAAATGCTAAATACTACTAAAACGAAACGCTCCCAACTGCTTTTTTTTTTTTTTTTTTCTGCATGTACAATAAAAAGGCTAATAAACGCTACTAAATAACTATTACCTGCGTTTTTTTTTTTTCAATTTACTTTGGGCTTTTACCGTTTTTTGAGCTTCAGTGTCTGGGAGCAGAAGAATTTTTTGGAGTGTTTTTCCAGCATTAAAAAAATGCTAAATACTACTAAAACACTCCAAACTGCTTTTTTATTTTTGCATGTACTATAAAAAGGCTAATAAATACTACTAAATAACTCTATTACATGCGTTTTTTTTTTTACTTTAGGCTATTAGCATTTTTTGAGCTTCAGCGTCTGGAAGCAGAAACATTTTTTGGAGTGTTTTTTTCCAGCAATAAAAAAAATGCTAAATACTACTAAAACACTCCAAACTGCTTTTTTTCTTTTTTTTTCTGCATGTACTATAAAAAGGCTAATAAATGCTAATAAATAACTCTTATTACCTGCTTTTTTTTTTTTTTTTTACTTTAAGCTATTAGCAGTTTTTGAGCTTCAGCATCTGGGAGCAGAAACATTTTTTGGAGTTTTTTTCCAGAATTAAAAAAATGCTAAATACTACTAAAACACTCCAAACTGCTTTTTTATTTTTGCATGTACTATAAAAAGGCTAATAAATAACTCTTATTACCTGCTTTTTTTTTTTTTTTTTTACTTTAAGCTATTAGCAGTTTTTGAGCTTCAGCATCTGGGAGCAGAAACATTTTTTTGGAGTTTTTTTCCAGAATTAAAAAAATGCTAAATACTACTAAAACACTCCAAACTGCTTTTTTATTTTTGCATGTACTATAAAAAGGCTAATAAATAACTCTTATTACCTGCTTTTTTTTTTTTTTTTTTACTTTAAGCTATTAGCAGTTTTTGAGCTTCAGCATCTGGGAGCAGAAACATTTTTTTGGAGTTTTTTTCCAGAATTAAAAAAATGCTAAATACTTCTAAAACACTCCAGACTGCTTTTTTTTTTTTTTTTTTTCTGCACGTACTATAAAAAGGCTAATAAATGCTACTCAATAACTTTTATTACCTGCATTTTTTTTTCTTTACTTTAGGTTTTTAGCGTTTTTTGAGCTTCAGTGTCTAGGAGCAGAATAATTTTTTGGAGCATTTTTTCAGCACTGAAAAAATGCTACACACTACTAAAATGCTCCTGACTGCTTTTCTTTTTTTTTTCTTTTTTTTTTTTCTTTTTTTTTTTCCTGCATGTACTATAAAAAAAAGGCTAATAATCGCTACTAAATAACTATTACCTGCAATTTTTTTTCCAGCGTTTTTGGAGCTTAAAAAAAATTGCTAGTGTGCATGGAGCCTCCTAGTCTCAATATTGTTACATTGGGCGCTTTCATTAAAGCCGTATTAAACCCAAAAGCAAACATTTATTATATTGCAGCTTACCGATTCTTGGATGTGATAGTTGCATTATTTCTCTTTTTTATGTTTTCTTCTATTTTAACTTGGTGATCCAGCCAGTAAGTCTGTGTTTTTTTTTTTTTTTTGTAACAGAACAAGCTCTCGCAAAATGTATCAGTTTACACAGATGTGACAAACCATTTACCGCTGACAGGGGCGCTTACATTGATCAGCTTTTATTTATTCATGTTAAACTTTTATCTAAAAAGTAAAAAAAAAAAAAAACTGTTCGCTGTAGATGATTATAAAGTGTGAGCTGGAGTTTGGTATCAATTTGTTAGTGTATTTAAATCTGCTATTAAATCTAACCCCCCCCTCCCCCCAGACTGACAATGCTGCTGTGCTCCTACATCCAGAGTGGAGGTACTCTAATACAGGAAGTGTGTTACTGGCCAGATCACCAGGTGAAAACAGTCTAAGAAAACTTAAGAAAACTAAGGCAGCGCCTATCTAATGATTGGTAAGCCGCAATATAGTACATTTTTGTATTTGGGTTTAACACCGCAATGCCTGTTGATGCCTGTTAAAATGCCTGTTGATCCTGCCATGGAGAACCCTTGTGCAGACACTTCTTATAGAGTGACAGGGTGTTGCACCCCCTCCCCAGTGGGTCTCCTGTGTTAGTACATGGGCTTCCAGTAGAGGGTGCAAGCATGCATGCCATTGCACATTATGCAGGCATAGTTACTTAGTCTGGCTGAAAACAGACAAAAGTCCCTCCAGTTCAACCATTTAAAAAAAAAAGTTATCCTACACCCACAGTTGATCCAGAGGAAGGCAAAAAAAAAAAAACAGCAAAGCACGATTCAGTTTACTTCTGCAGGGTAAACAATTCCTTCCTGATCCCCCGAGAGGCAATCGGATATTCCCTGGATCACCTTTCCCTATAAATGTTATATCCAGTTATATTCTGTGTATCCAAGAAAGAATCCAGGACTTTCCTACAGCAATCCACTGAGCTGGCCACAACCAACTCTGGAGGGAGTCTATTCCACATTCTCACAGCTCTTACTGTGAAGAAACCTTTCCATGTTTGGAGATTAAATTTATTTTCCTCCAGATGTAAAGAGCGCCCCCTTGTCCTCTGTGATGACCTCAGGGGGAATAACTACACCGAGTTCACTATATGAACCACTGATGTATTATACATGGAGATCATATCCCCCCTTATGTATTATACATGGAGATCATATCCCCCCCTTATGTATTATACATGGAGATCATATCCCCCCCTTATGTATTATACATGGAGATCATATCCCCCCTTATGTATTATACATGGAGATCATATCCCCCCTTATGTATTATACATGGAGATCATATCCCCCCCAATCTCCTCTTCTCAATGTTGTACTGTTGTCACTGCCAGGAACGCCATGCATCCATTGTTGGAGTGCATGGAGATGGGAAGTGTCTGCAAAGGGAAATACAGGAAATCAGCAGCAACAAAGGATGGAGGATCATCCTACAACAAAGGATGGACAAAAAAAAACATGAAATGGTATTTGATTAAAAAATATATATATATACAGCGCTATTTATCAGACTGACTCTCAGTTACGGTTTACATCTACTTTAACTATGCCGAGCGTATTTATCTAGGTAGCGGGTCTGGTGCCTTTAGGCCTCAATCACATTGGAGCACTACAGTGTACACCCACGTAAGGGCTGTGTTTTTTGCCTGCACATGCGTCTCACGCATCCCTATGGCAGTCCTATTAAAGTCAATTGAGATGCAGCTGCTACACGGCTCTGAACACGGATGGTGTGCTGCATTCCGGGCCCGTGCTGTCAAACTAGGAGCAGCGGCTGTGTCCCTGCAGTCTCTGCATCCCATCCGAAGTGAGTGATTAACCCTGTGGGAGTATCTCACCAGAAATGACATCTTTGTTGCAGGGGATGCCCAAAATCTTACTTGTATCTTAGTGCAGGCTACTGAGAAAATTAGTGAGCCAATCACACAAGCCGGGAAATGACATTTTGGGGTGTGTGGGGGAAGGGAGGGGGGTTGTCCACCAATGGTGTACAGAACACCTCCATGTTGCCATATTGCATTGAATTTTGCAGAAAATTACAAAGGGAAGTCAGTTTTTATTAACTTTTGTTCCTCACGCACACGGGGCGTTTTTACAGCGGCTGTTTTTGGCGTTTTTTTTTTCTACAGCCAGTAAACCCCCCAGCATGATATCCAATGTGTCCATACACACATAGACTAGAATCAAGTTTTTTTTTGGCTTGAAAAACACTCTAACGCTGAAAAACCAGCATTTTTGGACTTTTTTTGGTATAAAAAAAAAAATAAAAACGTGGTTAGACCCTAATGCAAAAACGCTAAAAAACGCGCATTTTCAATGTGACTTTACACAGCTAACGCTACCAATGTTATTAAAACGCCCCGCGTGGGTGGAGCCTTAAATTTCCAATATGGCCTATGTAGCAATTGTATATGCTACGGGGGGGCTTTCAAGTCAAACTGGGACTTTTGAGTTTATATAATAAAACAACAAATTTCACAGGGTGAAAACTGCATTTATTTTTTGACATCCTCCCCTGCTACATTTATCCCAGCGTTTAATGCTTGGAAAGCTTTGAAAAGGTGTGTCAGTGCGCCTGAACCATCCTAGGACAGCCGGCTTCACTTCCTCCTCACCGTTCCCGCAGATTTGTCTCTTGTGCCGTTTCACGACAGCTTGTGCGTCGGTTATCCAGGATCAGGCGTTCCCCGCGCTGAATGTTCCCAGGAATGACGACTGGGGGCTGGGAACCGCCACGGCCGGGATCATCACTGACAGGCGTACTCCCATCTTTCAAATGTTTACCCTACTCAAATGTTACAAAGTTGATAAGGTTGAACAAAGACCCCAGTCCATCCAGTTCAACCTATGTGGGTGTGTGCTCATGTCAAAGATCATATCCCTGTATATTGTGTTCACCAACATGCCCATCTTACTGCGGCTGAGTGTCTCATCACCGTACTGTGCTTTAAGTCTGCTGTAGATATCGGCGGGTTTTACGCCTTCGTCCACAAGAAACGTCAACACTATACAGGCGTACCTCGGTTTACAAATTTAATGAGTTCTCTGGGACGTTTTATATTGCAAAAAATTCATAAAATGAAAATCCAATTAATCCGTTCCGGAGGTCAGAAAAAAGTTAAATAAAAAAAAATCACTGTCCATATAGGTCAGTGCCGGTTTTTAAATGTAATTACCGGCTTTTTTTTCACTATAGCTCAGAGAATCAGCTGTCACTACCCCCCCCCCCTCCAGCTAAAAGAAATAATGTTTCCTTTTAGTTTATTTCCCTGAGATAAAAAAAACCATGTTTCCTTTTAGTTTGTTTCCTTGAGATAAAAGAAACAATGTTTCCTTTTAGTTTATTTCCCTAAGATAAAAGAATCAATGTTTCCTTTTAGTTTCTTTCCCGAGATAAAAGAAACAATGTTTCCTTTTAGTTTATTTCCCTGAGATAAAAGAAACAATGTTTCCTTTTAGTTTATTTCCCTGAGATAAAAAACCATGTTTCCTTTTAGCTTGCTTCCCTGAGATAAAAAACCATGTTTCCTTTTAGCTTGCTTCCCTGAGATAAAAGAAACAATGCTTCCTTTTAGTTTCTTTCCCGAGATAAAAGAAACAAAGTTTCCTTTTACTTTATTTCCCTAAGATAAAAGAAACAATGTTTCCTTTTTGTTTGTTTCCTTGAGATAAAAGAAACAATGTTTCCTTTTAGTTTATTTCCCTAAGATAAAAGAATCAATGTTTCCTTTTTGTTTGTTTCCTTGAGATAAAAGAAACAATGTTTCCTTTTAGTTTATTTCCCTAAGATAAAAGAATCAATGTTTCCTTTTAGTTTCTTTCCCGAGATAAAAGAAACAATGTTTCCTTTTAGTTTATTTCCCTGAGATAAAAAACCATGTTTCCTTTTAGCTTGCTTCCCTAAGATAAAAGAAACAATGCTTCCTTTTAGTTTCTTTCCCGAGATAAAAGAAACAAAGTTTCCTTTAGCTGGGTGGAAAGTGACAGCTAATTCTGTGAACTATAGTGAAGAAAAAAAAAAAGTTGGAAATTGCAGTTAAAAATTGGCACCGACATACATTTCGTATTGCAAAAAAAATTCGTAAAGTGAGGCATTATTTTCAATGGATTTTCATTCGTAAACCGAGTTACGCCTGCACGCTGTTCCACGCACGCACAAACACTGGTGTCTGCCATCTTGATTAACGGTCTCTGGACTGGCCCACCGATCGGTAATAGGACGCCTCTACCACCACTCTAACATCCCTTTTTTATACCTGTAAAATGAAAAGTCCCGGTTTGACTTGAACGCCCTTCGTATATTTTATTTGCTACATTTTTTTTTTCCATGAAAGCGGAGTTATCCTTTAAGAGTAGAGAACCATTTGACTTCTGAGTCTTCTAGCTGAGACATGTGTTGGGCTCTGTGATGTGATCGTCTTACCCACTGTGTAGAGGGGGGTTGACCAATCGGCTTCCAGGTTTTATTGTCAAAGAGTCATTGAACCAGCTGAAGCTAGAAGCTGATTGGCTCCCATGCACAGCTGCACCAGATTTTGCACTCCCCAGTTTTATTAAATCCCCCCCATGCATATGGTAACTATGGAGGAGAAATAAAAAAAATCAGAAGTTATCCTCCATAATTCTAGTTATTATTATTATACAGGATTTATATGGCGCCAATAGTTTGTTCAGCGCTTTACAGTATGAAGGCGAACATTACAGATACAATTTGGTATATTGAGATTGATGCATAATCCCAGGCATGACTGGTACTCTTTTTTTTTTTTTTTTTTTTTTTTTTCCTTCTATGATATGCCCCCCCCCCCCCCAATATGCTGTGTGACCGGTAGACTAGGCCACCCCAGGGGAGGACAGACAACTCATGGGGCCCCCGAGATATAGGGGATCATGGGGCCTCTGTGTCCTTGCCCAAACTCAAAGCACACCCAAAAAAGCCTATAAAAAGGTACCAGGGGCATTTCATGGGGCCCCCTACTGACCCTGGGCCCTCTGGCAATGCCCGAGTGCTTGAATGGTCAGTCCGCCCCTGGCTTTCCAGAACTTGACATTTCATGAACATGAGTTTCCTCCTTTGCACGGTCCCCACAACATTTCAGGTGACTTAAAGTAGAGCTTGGGCTGCTTTCACGCTGATTTTGCGGTAAAAAAAAAAACCCGAAGAAAAACGCACAACCATTAAATCCTATGGAACTCTTCACACTGGTCAGTTGCGCGTCCGGTGCGTTTTTCAAAGTCAGATTTGCTGCATTTTTGGTGCAGTAAAAAAAAAAAAACGCACCTCGCCATTAAAATGAATGGAAAAGACACCTGCAGTTGCGCTTTTGGTGCGTTTATTTTTTCTTCACGCACCGGAAACATAACGCATATGCATTTTGCTGCATTTTTGCAAGGGAACAGTGTGAAAGTGGCCTTAGGGCGCCGTGTGTCCAGTTACGGATGAAAAATAGACCCCCGTGTATTTCTGTGGATGATCATCTGTTTACATCCGTTTATGTCCGCATCCATTAACATCCTTTTTTTTTTTTAAACTGAAGAAACCCCGATTTTTCTTCTATTAAAAAAAAAAAAAAAGCCAAAAACGGATGTAAATTGGCAAAAACGGACATACGGTCCATTTTCTGCATTGGTAAAGATGTAAAAAAAAAACGGATGTAATCTGTTGAAAAACGCATGTGAAGTGACCCGGTTTTCTTGGAAAAAAACGCCAGTGTGAAAGGACCCTAAAGGCAAAACTATTTTTTTTGGACAGAGTAACCCCCTTCAGCTGTGTTTTTTGCTTTTTGTTTTTTCTTTTTTTTGTTTTTTGTTTTTTTGGTCATCTGTGTCCCATTTGGGGAGGTTCCCCCTCACTTCCTGTCCCATAGCCAAACAGGAAGTGAGAAGAAATCCCTCCATAGTGTGATAATTCCTGGTGGTCACCCAACCAAGTGCCCCCACTGGAATATGTAGCTTCTGTTCCTGTTCTTGGGACAACCCAAAACTGTCACTTTCATTGGTTAAGGTGAACAGGACAGATAGGGGGAATCTCCCTAATGGGGGGGGGGACACAGACAGCAATAAAAGCTGACCGGGGTTCCAGTCCCTCTCCACTCCATCCAAAACTGAAAAAAAATGCCTCTGGTTATACTTTAAAGGAGCTCCCGTCTCTGGCAGCAAACGGCGCCCTGAAGCGCCTTGAAGCCAGCTTGTAGCATTTTTAGGATGTCTTTGCATTTCTCCTGCACAGTCTACATATTAAAGTGGTTGTAAAGTCTCCCATATACCCAGTGAAGTGACTGGCCTCAGGTGATACACACAGATGAAACGCATCCTACATAAGTTGTACCTGTTTATCTGTAGTCTTCTCTACATCCGTTCCACGCACCCCGCCAGGCAAACCCCCCCCTTTCCCCGGCTAGTCTCTCCAGGGCTTCCCGCACTCGGCAGGACACTGGAGGTGCTTGGGAGCCAGGAGCCCTCACATCGAGCTCCCGGTCCAAGCCATGGTCAGGCTCCTCCAAAGTGCTGTATTTATAAAGTTTGTCTGAGCGTTCAGAAAAAAGTGTGCTGAGAGCTAAAATTACACACTGCAGAGCTCAGTGAGGAGAGCTCTGACAGCTGATTGGAGGGAACAGACACACCCCTCCCTCTATACAGCTGCTGTCACTCCCTCCCCTGTCACCATTTTTCTCTTGGTGTCAGGAAGTCAGAAATGACTCATGCGGATAGCAGAGGAAGGAGGCAGCAGACAGAAATGACAGTTATCCGCCGTTCACATCAAGCCCGATTTTGAAATTGCGTGACTTACAGTGAAGTTGCACGATTTCAAAGTGGGGGGACCTGCCGATTTCAGGTGCAATTTGCAAGACCTCTGAAACAGATGTCTATACAAATCGCACCAAAAGTAGCACATGTACTACTATGGAAATCGGTGCGGCTCCGACCAAGTCAGAACTGCACTGATATGACCGCTCCAAATCCGGACAGAAGGGTGCAACTTGGCATACGATTTGTGTGCAATTTCAGGTGCGATTTATTGCTACTTGTGAAGATTTTCAACAGTTTCTTGCAACTTGCAGTGTGATTTCCATTATATTCTATGTTTGTAAAATCGCAACAAAACTGCAGAAAAAAGTCACGCAATAACTACTTTAGAAATCGCGCTGAAGCAAATCGCACATGTTAATACGCTGACCTTCACGTTCATTAGATGGATTTCAGGTGCGATTTCTGAAGACTTTATTGCGACTTGTGAAGATTTTCAACAATTTCTTGCAATTTGCAGTGCGATTTCCATTGTATTCTATGTATGTGAAATCGAAACATAACTGCAGAAAAAGTTACGCAAGAACTACTTTAGATATCGCACATTAAGACACTGACATTCACATTCATTAGATGCGATTTCCATTCTATTCTATGTACAGTTGTGTTCAAAGTAATAGCCGTCAGACATCACAAACCGGATCAATCGCTGTTTTTGGTGGAAATGATATTTCTACATGGCAAATAATTTCCTAGCAGGTGTAGTAGAGTAATAGAAATCCAACAGACCCAACAGTCATGACATGCATGCTGCTGATTCTGTGTCATTGAATCACTCATTGAAAGGGGCGTGTTCAATATAATAGCAGTGTGGAGTTCTATTAGTGACGTCATTCATTCTTTGAAAAACAGGTGGCAATTATTGCCCTTATTTAAGGAAGGAAGGCAGCAAATGTTGTACATGCTGGTTACAGTGCATTTATCTCTGAAATTCTGAGGAAAATGGGTCGTTCCAGACATTGTTCAGAAGAACAGCGTACCTTGATTAAAAAGTTGATTGGAGAGGAGAAAACATATAAAGAAGTGCAGAAAATGATCGGCTGCTCAGCTAAAATGATGGCAAATGCTTTAAAATGGCAACCAAAACCTGAAAGACGCGGAAGAAAGCGAAAAACTACCATTCAAATGGATAGAAGAATAGCCAACATGGCGCGGACTCAGCCAACAATCAGCTCCAGGAAGATGAAAGAAGGTGTGACGTTCCCTGTGAGGACTGTTACAATTAGAAGACGCCGATGTGAAGCCAAGCTATCTGCAAGAAGTCCCCGCAAAGTCCCACTGTTGGGAAAAAGACGTGTGCTGAAGAGGTTACAATCTGCCAAAGAGCACATTGACTGGCCTAAAGAGAAATGGCCCAACATTTTGTGGACTGATGGAAGTAAGATTGTTCTTTTTGGGTCTAGTGGGCGGAGACAGTTTGTCAGACGACCCCCAACACTGAATTCAAGCCACAGTACACTGTGTAGACCGTGAAGCATGGTGGTGCAAGCATCATGATATGGGGATGTTTCTCATACTACGGTGTTGGGCCTATTTATCACATACCAGGGATCATGGATCAGTTTGAATCCATCAGAATACTTGAAGAGGTCATGCTGCCTTATGCTGAAGAGGAAATGCCCTTGAAATGGGTGTTCCAACAAGACAACGACCCCAAACACACCAGTAAACGTGCAACATCTTGGTTCCAGACCAACAAGATGGACGTTATGGAGTGGCCAGCCCAATCCCCGGATCTTAATCCAATAGAAAACTTGTGGGGTGACATCAAAAATGCAGTTTCTGAGGCAAAACCAAGAAATAGAGAAGAACTGTGGAATGTGGTCCAATCATCCTGGGCTGGAATACCTGATCACAGGGGCCAGAAGTTGGGTGACTCCATGCAACACAGATGTACAGCAGTTCTCAGAAACAGTGCGACTACAACCAAATATTCATGAAGTCATTCAAAGGAAAGCAAAATCTTCAAACATTTCTCAGTTTATATAGTGAATGTTTGAGTTTGTAAAGAAGAATACAAACACTGCGATTTTTTGAACCGTCTAATATTCACTTTTCTCCAATTTTTTTAGAGGAACAACACAAATTTGATGTATTTTTCTTCATGTTGTGATTTGGAATAGAATGTGTCGTGTTCCCAATGCATTTGTGTGGATGGAAATAAAAGCTACTAGAAGGATTTTCAGCTTTATTCACTTTTTTCAACACACTGCTATTATTTTGAACACAACTGTATGTGAAATTGCAACATAACTGCAGAAAAAATAATGCAAGAACTACGTTAGGAATCTCGCTGCAGCAAATCGCACGTGTTGTCACACCGGTGTGATTTGTTTGCCATACCACTTGCAAATCGCATGCCAAGTCGCACCCTATTGTCTAGAATTACAGCTGTCATATTGGTGAGGTTCCCACTTGGTCGGAGTTGCACCAATTTCTAAAGCAGTACATGCACTACTTTTGGTGCGATGTGCGTAGACCTCTCTGTCAGATGTCTGGCAAATCGCACCTCAAATCGGCAGGTCATTCAACTTTGAAATCGTGCAACTTCAAAATTGGGCTTGATGTGTCCGGAGGTAACTGTCCTTTCTGTCTGCTGCCTCCTTCCTCTGCTATCAGCATGAGTCTTTTCTAACACCAAGAGAAAAATCTGTGTCAGATGTCTTGCACCTGAACTCGGCATGTCACCCGACTTTTAAATTGCGCGACTTCACTGTAAGTCGCAGGACTTCACAGTCTGAATCGGTGTGATCGGGGTGACATTCACATGCATTGGGTGCGATTTCAATTCTCATCTCACCTGAAATCGCACTGGCATGCCCGGGCGCTCAGTGCTCTGGACTGAGACAAATACACACTATAGAGGGATGTGCTTTGTTCATATTTCACGTCTGAGGTTTACAGCCGCTTTAGGAGACGTTTTCAGACTCTGTGATGTTCCCAAGTGTTTTGCAGCCTTTAGGCTGAGATAACTGCCTGTGTGACCAGAGCACAGAGCTCTCCGGGGCCCCATGGCAGGCAAATGTTCGTCTGAAGAGCGAGCGTGTAGCATTGGGCAAGCTTTGAGCACTGTGGCCGATTTACAATGGTTTCCGTTCAATTATTATCCTTTTCTGTGACCATTTTAAGTGTATAAATGTATCATTTTGTGTCATTTTTAATATTTTTTTTTTAATACAAAATCTTAATTTTTTTTTTTTTTTTTTTAATCTGCTCACAGCTTCTAACTGAAATCTGACATAGCTTGCGTCTGCTTTCAGAGAGGTGGGGGTTGTGTCTCCTCTGGATCATGCCGCTGTGTGTGCATAGCCTGCTGCTAAGGTGGAACTAAA
The DNA here is from genome assembly GCF_062004578.1 of Staurois parvus. Taxonomy (NCBI): domain Eukaryota; kingdom Metazoa; phylum Chordata; class Amphibia; order Anura; family Ranidae; genus Staurois; species Staurois parvus. The sequence goes on along the minus strand of NW_028318263.1, from coordinate 257,299 downwards.
CTGTATCTGAGCATACAGACTGAAAACACTGTGTAATGCCGGCCATAGATGGGCCAAAAAAAGAAATTGGCCGATTTTCGCACCATTAGTGGGTTAATTGGTCGGCCGTTTTTCAGGGTTTTTGCACTTTTTTTTTATCGGGCATGTTGCAAAATTCACAACCGATTTTGACGATCGACTGATTTTCCTGACAATGATGGGCAAATCGGCCGATCGTTTTACCGATAAAAAATCTTTGCATGAGCCGTGACCTGCAAGAAGAAGAAATAGAATAAGAAAAATTCCAGTCGGCTATTATATTTTATCTGAAAAATTCTTGCAGTTGCAACAAATGTATCTATTTGTATCCGAATAAAAACAGATAATTTTCAGATAAAATATAATAGCAGACTGGAATCCTCCTCTTTCTCATCCTCCTCCTCTTCCTCCTCCTCCTCTTCCTCCTCCTTCTCTTCCTTCTCTTCATCCTCCTCCTCCATCTTCCTCCTCCTCCTCCCTCCTCCTCTTCCTCCTCCTCCTCTTCCTCCTCCTTCTCTTCCTTCTCTTCATCCTCCTCCTCCATCTTCCTCCTCCTCCTCCATCTTCCTCCTCCTCCTCCTCCCTCCTCCTCTTCCTCCTCCTCCTCTTCTTCCTCCTCTTCTTATTCTTCCTCCTCTTCATCCTCCTCCTCCTCCTCTTCATCCTCCTCCTCCTCTTCATCCTCCTCCTCCTCTTCTTCCTCCTCCTCTCATTCTTCCTCCTCCTCTCATTCTTCCTCCTCCTCTCATTCTTCCTCCTCCTCTCATTCTTCCTCTTCTTCCTCCTCCTCCTTCTTCCTCCTCCTCCTCCTTCTTCCTCCTCCTTCTTCCTCCTCCTCCTTCCTCCTCCTTCCTTCTTCCTCCTCCTTCCTCCTCCTTCCTCCCTCCTCCTTCCTCCCTCCTCCTTCCTCCCTCCTCCTTCCTTCCTCCTCCTCCTTCCTCCTTCCTCCTCCTCTTCCAGGTGACGGCTCATGCGCTGATTTTTTTTATTGGTAAAACGATCGGCCAATTTTCCCATTATTGCCGGGAAAATCGGCCAATTTTTTTCCAACTTTACCGATAAAAAAAGTGCCAAAATCCAAAAAATGGCCGACCAATTAACCCATTAACGGAGCGCAAATCAGCCAATTTTTTTTTTTTTTCCGCCGACAAATCGGCCGATTTTCGACCCGTCTATGGCCTGCATTAGACTCTGGTATATAAACTAAAGGTGAAGCTCACCTCCAGCCAAAGAATTGTTGGTTTTGAATGGCGCAAGGAAGGGTTCAAGGTCACCAGGTTAACGCCATTTTAGTTCCTGTCTGGACCAGAAGTGGTGGGAAGTCCTCTCCAACGGCATCTCAGACCAGAACTCATGTTTGTAAATTGGGGAAGGCTTAGAACATCCATACATTTGACAATAATTGATGTGTCTGCCTTTTGGTCTTGATGACAACCATTCTTTATAAGGGTGTCACAAGGACAGGAAGTAAGAGAAAAGCTCCCTGTTGGGTTCCCAGAGAGATCCTAAATCAAGGACAATGGAACAGGACCAGCAGACCAATTGAGTCCAATCTGCTTTAATAGTTAGACGTGCAAAATGAAAAAAATTTGTTTTGTTTCGATTTATTTTACTAATTTTGTTTCATTCGATTAGTTCTATTCTTTTGGTTCAATTTTCGGAATGCGTTTCGTTTAGTCGAATTCGACATTTCGCACCGATTCGAAAATAATTTTAATGGATTTGAAAACCATTCTAATGGATTCGAAAATTATTCCAACCGATTTCGAAAATAATTCCAACAGATTCGAAAACCATTCTAACGTTCCAATCCATAATCCACCATCCATGTGGGTATTTGATGGTATACGGGACTATATGAAGAGTTATCTGACCATATTGGAAATTTCTATTTCAGCAAAATTTTCACTGTGCCTCTGTTGTTCACTACTCATGTCACCATAGCGCAGCTCGCTGTTTTTTGTATAGTATTTGTCTTTTCCAATTTATTCTATTCTTTTCTATTATTTTAAATTCTATTCTAATGTATTCTGTTTGAATTCCAAATCCATTCTATTCAAAATTTGAATTTCAAAAGGCAGTTATATTCTTTCTATTGTATTCTATTCTATTGTTTTTCTATACTATTGTGTTCTATTCTTTGATACTCTCTTCTAATCCTTTCTATTCTATTCTTTGGTTTTCTTTTCTATTCGAATTCTGTTATTTTCTATTCAAATCTTTTTTTATTTTATTCTGATTTTCTATTCTAATCTTTTCTGTTCTAATGGATTCTATTCTTTGATTTTCTTTTTGAATCTTTTCTATTCTAATGGATTCTATTCTATTCCTTTATTTTCTATTCCATTTTGCTCTGTTTTACTCTAGTTTCTATTCTATTCTTTGATTTTCTATTCTAATTCTATTATTTTCCATTTTACTGTAATTTTTTTATTCTGATTTTCTATTCTAATCTTTTCTATTCTAATGGATTCTATTCTCTTATTTTCTTTTCTTACCATTTCTATTCTAATGGATTCTATGCTTTTCTATTCCTTTATTTTCTATTCTATTTTGCTCTGTTTTACTCTATTATTTTCTATTCTATTCTTTGATTTTCTATTCTAATTCTATTCAAATCTTTTTTTATTTTATTCTGATTTTCTATTCTAATCTTTTCTGTTCTAATGCATTCTATTCTTTGATTTTCTATTTGAATCTTTTCTATTCTAATGGATTCTATGCTTTTCTATTCCTTTATTTTCTATTTTGCTCTGTTTTACTCTATTATTTTCTATTCTATTCTTTGATTTTCTATTCTAATTCTATTATTTTCTATTCTATTCTAATCTTTTTTTAGTTTTATTATGATTTTCCATTCCAATTTTTTCTGTTCTAATGGATTCTGTTTGATTTTTCTTATTCAAATCTTTTCTGTTCTATTCTAATGGATTCTTTTCTATTCTGTTATTTTTTTATTCTATTTTGTTCTGTTTTTACTATTTTCTGCTGTATTCTGTTCTATTCTTTTATTTTCTATTCCACTCTTTCTTTTCTGTTCTTGTTTTCAAATTCGAATAGATTCACATTTCCTTTAGTATTTTCAGATTCGTTTAAATGCGTTCCTATTGTAATTCAGAATTCGGATACATCCGAATCTCAGAATAATGGAAAATTCATCTGAATTTTGATTGGTAACGAAACGAGCTGCACATGTCTACTAATAGTACAAAGTACAATCACATAAAACATTCTGCATTTCGGGGGGCAACTCGATCCCCCCCTTACATCAGGGATACAATAGATACTGTATATGTCTATATCAGGGGCGGACTGACAACTCATGGGGCCCCTGTGTCCTCATCCACACTCAAACCACACCCAAAAAAAGCCTAGGAAAGGTACTAGGGGCATCTCATGGGGCCCCCTTCTGACCCCGGGCCCAAATGCCCAAATGGTCAGTCCGCCCCTGGTCTATATGCATATCTATTGTAACCCTGATGGAGGGTTGTTTTAGCTCCCAAAATAGGTTGGGCTGTTTTAGGTGATCGATAAACGAGTCCAAATTGCTTTAATAAGTACAGCCACCTAAAACAGCCAATGCACTTTGGGGGCCAAAACAATCCTCCATCAGGGCCACAACAGATATTTTTTACGTGCATGTTTATGGTAACCTTGATGAAGGATTGTTTTGGGCCCCAAAAATTTGTTGGCTGTTTTGGGTGATCCTACTTTGATGAAAGAGTCCAAATTGCTTTAACCACCTGAAGATTTTACCCCCTTTGTGACCAGGCCATGTTTTTGCTATTCAGCACTGTGCTACTTTAACTGACAAATGCACAGTCATGAAACAGTGTACACAAATGAATTTTATGATTTTTTTTTTTCACACAAATGGAGCTTTCCTTTGGTGGTATTTGTTCAACACTGTGTTTTTTCCCCTGACGTATAAAAATAGACTCAAAATTTATTTTAAAAAATGTTTGTTATAAAACATATCCAATAAATTTTTTTTTAATATCTTTATACATTTTTTGCCAAAATGTATTCTGCTACATGTCTTTGGTAAAAAAAAAAAAAAAAAAAAAATCCCATTCAGTGTATGATTGGTTTGTGTGAATGTCATAGCATCTACAAACTATGGTATAGATACTACAATTTTTATTTATTTTTCTATGCTAGCAATGGCGGAGATCAGTGACTTAGAGAGGGACTGTGGCGGCCAATCTGACACTTACTGACACTGAAGGGGACAGACTAACTGCAACTGACATCTCCAGTGACACCAATACAGTGACCAATGCTAAAACTATACACTTTGTATGACACTGGCTGGGAAGGGGTTAACAGGTAGAGCAATCAATGTGTACCTAACATTGTTTAGTGCATTTACTGTGTGGTGTTATACTATGCAATCTGTAGTTTTTTTATTCCCTGCCTTGCAGGGAAAAAAAAAGGCACATCGCTGCTGTCTGAAAAGAGCTCTGTGGTGTTTACCAACACAGGGCTCTCTTGTATTTCCCTGAGCCAATCAGCGGGTCCTGGTTATAAATCATTGGCCGGGACCCGCCAATCGGCTTGACCTGCAGCAAATGACAGCACCCTCTTCCCAAAGACCAGGCAGAAAGCCGTGAAGTACAGGTACGTGATTGTGCCTGTACGAGCCGACCTGTCCCAGTAAATGTACTGTGGTGGGTCAGCAAGCAGTTAGACTGGAATTTACACAGCTATGATGGTAATGGCAGTGATAGTGTGGCGGGCAATCTGGTGCTAACAGACTCTGGCAGGGAGGTACACTAACTGACATCAATGCTGACATGAATACAGTGATCAGATATATTGTATTAATGACACTGGCTGGAAAGGGATTAACATCGGGGAAATCAAGGGGGTTACCTACCTACCTAAGAAGTGTAACGTGTAATATGTTCTGTTTTTACGAACAGATCTGGCTGTTTTTTCTCCCTGCTTTGCATGCACGCTCCTAATCCAGCCTGTCCATGGCGCCCTGTCACAGTGAATGTACTATGGCTGGGTAGCAAGAGGTTAATAAGTACAAAGTATGATCACCCAAAACAGCCAACAAATGGTCCCCCATCAATCCTCCTCCACCAAGGTTACAAGAAATAGGCACATAAAATGATATCCATTGTTGCCCTGTTGGTCCCCAAATTGAGTTGGCTTTTTTTGGTGACCATACCTGGAACTATTAAAGCACATTTGAACTCTTGGTCTTTTGCTTGTGCTTCAACACTTTTTGAAGGCCAAAGCAATGCTCCTTCATCAAGGCTACAATAGATATGCACGTAAAAATACAGCGATCGGACAAAATTCTGGAAACACTAGGTAAAAGAACAAAATTGTTACCTAATATGGTGTTGGCATCCAAGATGGACTGAATTCTCCTGGGTGTTGACAAATAGAAGTCTTGGATGGTCTGATAATCACTCTTCCTGCAAAAACCACTCCAATTCTCTCAGAGATGCCGGAGGCGGAAAACAAGCCCGAACCTTGTTCTCCAAAATTGACCACATTGGCTCTGATATTGAGGTCCCGCGACTGCGGCGCCCAGGGAAGGAACTTCATCTACATGCTCATCAAAGCAGCAATTGACAACACCAGCTGTGCGAATTGGAGCATTATCGTTCCGGTAAATGGCTTCTGGAAACAACGTCTGCACCATGGGGTGCGTGTGGTCGGTCAAAATGTGTACGTAGTCGCTGGCAGCAACTCTACCTTTCTAGGTGATGATGGGGCCTGCAGAATACCAAGATATGGCTGCCCAAACCATGATTGTACCTCCATCATGCTTTACCGTTGGCACAAGACCGTCCTGATCGTAAGCTGGGGACGGTGTTTGCCACACATAAACACGTCCTGTGGTTGAGAACCGCGTGAAGCTCCATTCATCGGACCATATTACAATCTTCCATTAATGGATAGTCTGCGATTTATGGGTGTCGCACCACTCTGTCCTCTTTAATGTCAGTCAATTGCAGCTCACCCGTGGTTTGCTTATGGAGTTCCCTCGTGGACGTCGCAACACAGCAAATAAATTGACAACTTCATTCACAGAGCCACCAGCTAAGTGGACACCAGTAATTTGCCCTCTTTGAAGCTCAGTAAGCTCAGACATGACTCCATATTAGTTGCAGCGCATGCAGTAACGAAAGTGAGGCTTCCCAGGTGTCTCATCACACAGCGGAAGCAAAAGAATGTTACATCACTTCTGCTTTCAACGTGAAACGTCTTTATTTTCACATGTGCAAATCATGTGGTGTTTCCTTTTTTTTTTGTCCAACCCCTGTATATCTGTTGTCGCCCTAATGAAAGAGGGATTGAGTTGGCCCCCAGAATGTATTGGATGTTTTATGTGTTCATACTTTTAAAATGTTAACCCTTTTACGCACAAATGTGCCGCCTCCCGGCGTCTGGGCCTAGACACCGAGCAGCCGCACATTTGCGTTCAGGTAAAAAAAAAATGTGCTGAGAGCGCGCGCCCTGCATGCTCCCAGCACACATATCCGGTACTCACGGAAAGGTCCCGGTCTGCTTTTTTGATTGGGACCTTTCCCGATCATGTGACCACCGTGACGACGCATCACTGCGGTCACATGATACCCAAACCATGCCCCACCTGCCCCGCCTCCCGGCTTCTGAAACTCTTAAAGGGCCGGGAGGCGCCGCCGGGAAGGGGTTAAAGCAATTTGGACTCCATCAATGGGTCTGGCGCTCCTGTTCCAATTTTGTTTCTTGAGTCACATTCTGGGTATTGTCGGAAGGGAGTCTTGTTTTATGTGAGCAGCCTCACCAGAGCTAGTGAGTGTTCACCTTGCCTTTTTGAACAAATTAATATTGAAGTCCCAGCACTTCTTAGAGATGTCTTTTTTTTTTTTTTTTCTCCTCAAAGACATTTTAACTCTTCTCTGCTCTATCCAAACCCCCTAGAGCAGGGGTGTCCAAACTATGGCCCTCCAGCAGTTGAAGTACTACAAGTCCCATCATGCCTCTGCCTCTTGGTGTCTTACCTGTGGATATCAGAGTCTTGCAAGGCCTCATAGGACTTGCAGTTCCTCAACACCTGGAGGGCCATAGTTTGGACACCTCTGCCCTAGAGAATAAATGGCTGGAGATGAGTTTTCAACATTGCCTGTGTGTTAGAGCCTTCTTATATCTGGTAACACTAGTAAGAGGTAAAAGCCGTTTTATTGTTGCTGGTGGGTTTTTTTTGTTTTGTTTTGGGGGTTTTTTTATTGGGCGTCTTTTATACCTCTAACATATGTGGTCCTCCTGTTGTCTTGATGTGGCACGTACACTTTAACAATATTTTTTTGTTCCAAAGCTTGTATAGTGCAATGGATACCCCTTGCTTTTGCCATCCTTATAATAGTCCGTGGACGGTGCAAAAAAAAAAAAGGAAAGGGTGGCTGGTCACTTCTTCTCCTCAAATCATTCTAGATCAACATCAATATGAAACCAATCTTTTGGTATTGAGGAAATGTATATATATTAGCAAAGTCCTGGCCGTAGGGAAATTAGGAATTCTTCCGATGTTAATGTGGTGTTGCAGCATGATATAGAAGACCTTGAAGTCTAGGAATTTGAGGTCAGGCATAAATCTCCTAAGAAATCCTTTGTCACCTCATTTATGATTGATCACGGGCTGCTAAAACTGCTGAAGTCAACTACTTGAACGATAAGGTGGAAGACCTAGTTGCATGTGATTTGGCACTGCCGCAAAACGGTGTTGTTGCACATTCAGAGATGTCAAGCTAGCAAACTGACCAAAAGATAAATCAAAGATATTGATGGGTAATTGTTTTGTATACGTGTGCAAATTTATTTAATGTGATGTTTTAGAATTGTCCACAAAATCTCTTCCAGTTCCATACAGGTGGTGGTCAGTGAAGCTGAACCTAGGAATGCCATCTCTCTTCATAATGCGAGGGAATACCTAATCGATCCTTTCAACTTGTATGCAGTTAGGTAGATCCTTGAACTACATAGTTTTGTTTTTTCTTTTTATAGAACTAAAGGTTGTATAATAGGTTGTAACCTGTATGGACTGTTTTACAGTTCAATTTTAGGTGGGATCTGGTGGACTGAGCAAGTTGGTGACTTGTTATATTGCTTAAAAATTGTGAGGTTTCTCTGCCATAATACCTGGCTTTGTCTCCACGCTCATTTTTCTTCTTGGTGTTCACATCCCAGAATGATCAAGCTCTCACTACACCATAACATAAAATACAATAGATGGGCCAAACTTTGTGGACGCATGACCATCACACCATTCCAAAATCATGGGCATTACTATGCAGTTGGCCCTCCTTTAAGCCGTTAATAGCTTCCACTCTTCTGAATAGGCATTCCACAAGAATTTGAAGTGTACATATCGGGAAATTGTGAGGTCATGTACTGATGCTGAATGAGAAGATCTGACTTACAATCGGTGTTCTAATTCATCTCAAAGGTGTTCAGTAGGGTAGAGGTCAGGGCTCTGTGTAGGACACTCAAGTTCATCCACACCACACTGATCAAACTAGGTCTTAATGGAGCTGGCTTTGTACACAGAGGTACAGTCTTTCTGGAACAGAAAAGGGTCTTCAACAAACTATACCCTATATGAAATTGTTAGATATCAAATTCAAAAACCATGGGCCCGTTTTGTGGCTATGACAGCTGCGTCTCTTCTGCAATGGCTTTCCTCAAGATCTTGGAGCATCTCAGTAGGTGTTCAGTGGAGTTGATGTCAGGGCTGTGTGTAGACCATTCAAGTTCATCCACACCACACTGGTCAAACCATGTCTTTATGGAGCTTACTTTGTACACATGGGCACAGTCATATTAAAATAGAAAATGGCCTTCACCAAATTGTCACAAGGTTGGAAGCTCACAATTGTCTAAAGTGTCCTTTGCGTGTTAACAGTACCCCTTCACTGAAAGTGCCTGAGTTTATTTGGGAGGGATTTTTACTTACATTTGGCCATGTAGTAGATGTGATGGTCAGGAGTCCACAAACCTTTGGCTGTAAATGGAAATCCTGCGAGGGCAGAACCCTGTTGTGACGATAATGGTAGATGTGTAGACCCAGGTAATCAAAGAACAAAGACCTCACCATTGGGGTTCCCAAGATATATAAGAAACCATTTGAAGAGTAATGCTTCCAGCATCCATCAAAGTGTGAGTCAATGTTTAAATTTCTCATAGGGATTTAAATGAATAGAACCACATCAAAATCTCCCATTTTAAACCTTGTGTCTTCTACGTAAATTGATGAAACACCCATAAAAAGTCTGATGTTTAAACAAATATGGCTAATCTTGATTATTGGCTGGAAACGCAAACTTCCGGACAGTAGCAATCATGTGAGCGCACACAAATGCGGCATTTGTTCAGTTGAAATGGCTCTCTCCACCAGGGGTTGCAGAGTGGATATCTGACTTCATTGTGTGCATTGAAGCCTTAGCCACAACGTATTGGCCCGGAGAAATTCATGAGACTTTCATATGATGCACCCAAAGATCAATAAGTCACACACGGTCTGTCTAAATTTGTTGTGCTTAACCAACTCTGATGGAAAGGCAGGAGATTTTATAGCCTCTTGTCCAAAGCCTTGTACAGCTGAGTCTTGTCCAAATATGCTGCTCACTTTTCTCATTTTAAAGAAGCCAACATTTTTTTTCTGTTTTGGATGACATGGGGAAGGATTGTAACTCCTGTCAGGTTTTGCTGCTCTCTGGAACTTTCCTCACCTTCTTGATCTTCTGGTTTTTTTCCAAAGTGAAGCCGTTGTTGGAGCATTTACCACCTAACGTTTGTCATTCAGAGATGCCGGTGGTGAAAACTCAGTACTCAAATAACCAGCCCTGTGCACCTGCTGTGGATATTACGAGGGGCTACCAACCTCCCCTGATACCTTTTCCCCTTTTTTATTCATATAGTGTCCAAGTTTGGCTTTGGAAAGCCCCAAGGTAAAGCGGAAAACAGGAATTGTTGCATAGGTGTGCCGCTAACAAGAGACTTAGGCTACATTCACACTAGCTTTGTCAGCAGGCGTCAGACAGGCGTTTGGGAAGCATTTTTAACGCTTCTCAAATACCTATGAAAATTCTGCACCTGGTAGCTTCAGTGCTGTTGACATTGAAGCATTAGCATTGCGGCAAAACTGACGCCTCGTGTCCAGTCAGAAGGAGTTGAAGCCTCCCATTCAGGTCTATGGTGCCGCTCCTCAAACGCCTGGCAAGCGTGCGAGGCAATTCTGGAGTGTTAATACCATTTAACTTCATTATAGGCGTTTGTGGTGCGGTTCTAACGCTTGGCAACCACCTCAAAACCACACATAGGGCGTTCGGGGAGCGTTTGAGGAGCGTTAAAAACCCAAACGCCTAACGCCTGTCAAACGCTATAGGGGCGTTTCACAAGAGTTAGAAATAAAGTCAAATGTGAACGAGTCCTTAAGGTGGGAATACACGATTAGAAAATCGGCCGATCAGTCATCTGATGCCCTAGAGGCGTTCGTTCGTTGGTCAAAATCGCGGCCCACATTAACCGATCTAAAAAAATTGTTCGGGCAATACGTAGTGTTGACGTCTTCCGTACAAGTGGAAGTGATGCGGTGTGTGTGGGACCTTGTAGCCACGCCCTTCCGGCCAATACGATCAATATACACAACGATTACCAGCAATGAGTATAATATCATTTATTCCATGACCTATATACATAAATAGTGATACATAAAATATAATCTGCAGAATTCTGGTTTCATCATCTCATTTGGCCGATCTACTTTTAACATTTGGATTTTTCATTTGTGTTTACGAAGATTTCTTGGACATCAACATCCGGGTCATCTTCTGTTTCCGCTCATGCGTGATAGCGCTTGATAGATTTTTTTCGTATGACCGTCCTACCGCCGCATAGAATATCGGTCGTTTGTATGTGAAACGACAACATTTTTCACTGTTCACACTATCGTTATCGGTTAAAACATCCTGCTCATCAACGAAGAGAAAACCGTTCGATCAGCGGCTCCGCAAAATTTTTCATTTGATTTTCTTATCGTGTGTACGGGGCATTACCTTACTAGATTCTTCTTCCAATTCAGTTGTCACTTTTGTGCAAACTGACCCTTTAGTAAGCTCATGAACTTTGTTCTGACAGCAAATTTATTTCCCGGGGAACCCAAGTCAGCCATTTTGTCGCTAACCTCTCTGCTAATCATACAGTCGAAAATCCCTGTGCAATTTTGGGGATATGTACGTAATCATTGCAAATGCCAAAGCACTTGAGAGGTTTTCCCCGAGCGCGCATTTAATTTTTTTTCTATCCTGCAGGCGCAGTGAAATGATCCCGTTTCTTTGGACAAAATTGAACTCATCTTCGAGCTGACCGCCATGTTTCATTTATCTTGAAATAGTTTGCTTGGACTCCGCTACATACGGTATGCAGCGCCGTGTTCCAGCACCGGGACAAGAACTTCCTGTCCTGCTCCCAAGATCAAATCAAGTCAGGCTGAGTGCTGCTCAGCCATTCAGAGAAAGATTTGTGTTCTGTAAAGGAATACAAAACTTCCTCTGATTTACCTAAGGCAGAGATGATGTCACAAAGTCCATCTCAGCCAATCAGTGGAAGCTTTGTTTTTTATTCACATAAATTAAAGGCTAACCTGTTTTTTTTTTCTAGCACCATTTTTTTCTTCCATTAACACTCTTTTATACATTGCTGCTAGAGCTGGTCTCTTCAATTGCTGCTATCTGGCATGGCCATCCTCAGCTTGGCTTTTGGAGTGCCTACTGGACTGCACATTGTGGGAATCTCCTGGAATTGATCCTTCAGGCCCTAAGTTCCTTGTAAGGTGCTTTCTTGACTCTTACCAGGTTAGCCACAGAGTGCCCTTCAGGTCCAGTACCATTGGCATTGTCTCAGTGCATTCCCCATCTTTAAAGACCCACTCCCAAGGTAGGAAAATTGGGTTGACATCTTCTAGGTTAAGTGTCACACGATCTTGCCCACCACTTGGTATCGAAAGTATACAAAATACAAAAACTGACAAATTATAACCATTCCTATCTCAACAAAAATAAATCTTTTTCCTCTTACCTCTTGATTCAATAACACCCCAGGAACCAGGGGCGGACTGACAACTCATGAGGCCCCTGGGCAATAGGAAATCATGCGGCCTCTTTGTCCTTGCCCGCACTCAAACCACACCCAAAAAAGTCTATGAAAGGTACCAGCATCTTATGGTGCCCCCTACTGACCCAGTGCCCTCGGGCAGTGTCCGGGTGCCCAAATGGTCAGTCCACCCCTGCCAAGAATCATAAAGCTATTTATCCAGCAGGGATAGGGAGCAGCAACAACCAAGGTTCTAACCCTTTTCTGACTGCATCCAAAACTGAAAAAAAAAAAGGTTGGCCATTGCAAAAAAAAATTCCATCTAATTATTTTGTCTGGGTGAGACATGGCTGTTAATATTTTATACAGTTGTTCTCCAAATATAGACCACTGCGTGGTACATCTACACCAGGATATTTGGGTATTTAAGCTTTGCATCCTCCAAAAAAAAAAATCTGGTGCGGATGAACTATTTCCTTCAATAACAGATGCACCTGCTGATTTTCATGAATGAATACAAGGTTTTCTCTGATTGGTGAGGTGGAGAGATGAGGTCACGATTCCACATCAGCCAATCAGAGAACACGTTGTATTCCATTCAACAAAATACAAGGCTTCCTCTGAATGGCTGAGCAGCGCTCAGCCTGATTTGATTTTTTTCCGAGGGCAGGAAGTCACCGTATCACTGTTGGACACAGAACTGGATGTATTGGAAGCTGAAGACCGCTAACAGCGGGAGCATGTATTAGTGAAAGACATAGTTTGTTTGGCCCAGCTTTGTCCAAACTAATTATTGACCGACCTGGAGTTCAGCTTTGAAGCCCAGTTGAACCCCCGTGTAGTAAATAACTGGGATTCAGTCAGGCTCCATGTATCATTTGCATCTGTGTTTTATATATACATTTATATATTTCTAAAATCTATAATCTTTCACCACTTGCTTGCTTTTCCAGATCTCACCTGCTGCAGCAATTTCTCGGGGAGGACGGGATCCCCCCTTTTTATTGCTGCTTTTTGCTAAAAGTGGACATCCCCTTCAAGCTTAATGTAGCAAAAAAAAAAGACATTTCTAACCTGCTGTTACAGTTCTCCAGCAAAATCAACTTGTCCTTGGGTTACAAAACCTCCAATGGTGATTATTGTATCTATTGCACTATTATATTTGGATGGCCCCTCTGGGTTTAAGATGGGGCGTATACCCAACCCCTCCTTCCCACCCTCCTCTTTCCCATTCTAGGAATTCTTCACCTTGAATTGCTGATAACTCTAAGAGGAAATGCTGGTCTTTCCTGTGTAAATATTCTATGTTCCCTGTGCGTGTGTCTAGCAGTGGTACCGCAACCTTGGTGGTAGGTGGCACCTTTTTGTCCAGACAACAAAAATGAATTATCAGCAGTGCGGTCAGTGAATTTGCTCATCTTTTATTCGCTGAAAGTTCTCAAAATGGACATCGTTTCTCATTAAAAAAAAAAGAAAAAAAAAAAAAAAAAGGCTGTAGTGGACTTTCATGGACTGGCTATTCTGGAGCCTCGAAGGAACTCGAAGAGTAGTTGTGATGGTGTACTAGACCAACTTCAGAGGTTGTTAATTCCGGTCAGCTTAACTGTCCTCGAACATTGGAAGAGACGTACAAAGCCGCTTCTGTCAATGGATGGTCCGGAAGGGTTGTCATAGCCCACATGCAATCTTTTAGAAGCTGGTTCCAGGACACTTGGCATAACTGAATGCAAAGCATTCTGGGAGGGAGTTTGAACATGGCTTCCTCTCGTTCTTTTGTAGATAATGAACTATCGGCAACACTAGATCTTGTTGAATAAGAGATTTTTTTTTTTTTTTTGGTCAATATCTCCCTACTGTATGAAACTTTCTTTTCCAAGCTATATTGTACGCCTACATTTTTACAGCTTCTCCCTGTATTATCGGACATTGCAGTTTCCTTGTCTTATAGTGCTTTCAAGTGGAAAGACAAAGTTAATTAGAAAACGGTAGGAGATGGCTGTTTAGTAGTAGAAGTTTGTTAGTGAGCTAATCTTCGTCCAGAGCACAATTTAGACAAAAAGAGACATGTGTGAGGTTTCCAGACTCTACCACTTGCCTATTGCCAATCTCGCAAAAGACAAACTGTTCTCTCCTTTTTAAATAGCTATAAATAAAAATCTTTGACAAAATAATAAAAAAAAAAAAAACATACATTTGATAACGTGTGGTGAGCTGTTTTTATTTGCGTTGGTGTAGTTGTTAATGTTATCTTAAAATGTTTGCAGCTGTGTACTGAGGCATATTGAAGAATAAGAGTGCCCCCTTTATTAAAAAATGTTGACTTGTTTGTCTGTTGTTCGGGTGTCCAAACTTTCTAAACAAGGTCAGTGTTAGTAAAAAAAAATTACATGGTGCTTGTGGTCCATAGGAGGAGGAATAGTGCCCCCATCATTGGTGTCAGTGGGAGGAATAGTGCCCCCATCATTGGTGTCAGTGGGAGGAATAATGCCCCCATCATTGGTGTCAGTGGGAGGAATAGTGCCCCATCATTGGTGTCAGTGGGAGGAATAGTGTCCCATCATTGGTGTCAGTGGGAGGCATAGTGCCCCCATCATTGGCATCATTGGGAGGCATAGTGCCCCCATCATTGGCGTCAGTGGGAAGAATAGTGCCCCATCATTGGCGTCAGTAGGAAGAATAGTGCCCCATCATTGGCGTCAGTAGGAGGCATAGTGCCCTCATCATTGGCGGCATTGGGAGGCACAGTGCCCACATCATTGGCGGCATTGGGAGGCACAGTGCCCACATCATTGGCAGCATTGGGAGGCACAGTGCCCACATCATTGGCTTCAGTGGGAGGAATAGTGCCCCATCATTGGTATCAGTGGGAGGAATAGTGCCCACATCATTGGCTTCAGTGGGAGGAATAGTGCCCCATCATTGGTATCAGTGGGAGGAATAGTGTCCCATCATTGGTGTCAGTGGGAGGAATAGTGCCCCATCATTGGCATAATTGGGAGGCATAGTGCCCCCATCATTGACGTCAGTGGGAGGCATAGTGACCCATCATTGATGTCAGTGGGAGGCCTAGTGCCCCATTTTTGGTATCAGTGAAAGGGATAATGCCTCCATGATTGGTATTATTGGGAGGAATAGAGCCTCATCATTGGTATTGGGAGGGATAGTGCCCCATCATTGGTGCCAGAGGCAGCAGTTATACCCCATCATAGATGTCAGAGGGAGTGCCACTGTTAGTGTCAGTGGGAGAAATAGTGCTCCCATCATTGATGTCAGTGGGAAGAATAATGCCCCCATCTATGGGGTCGAAGGAAGAAGTTATGGTCCGTCATTGGTGTCAGAGAGAAGAGTTATGCTTCACTGTGGATGTCAGGGGACGGTGTAGCATCCCAGAGACTAGATAAAGACAAGTAAAGGGCCACATCCAGCCAACAGCCTGCAGTATGGAGACAACTGGTCTATTGTATATTGTTTATTCATGGCCATCAGGTTTGTATACAGGACATGCCTTTTAGTAAGTATCTGAATGCATGCACAAACAAAAATGTGTTGAGGGGAGAAGACACAGATGTATGCAAAAAGACATCTGAAGAGCCTTTAGATTTTTTTTGACTCCCTGCTCGTCCCTGATCCCCAGTTATGAGCTAACTTAAGTAGCATGGACATCTAAATGGGTTCTGGGGGTGCTGCATTTGGTATACCTCTATGTGCAGAGAGAGGCCTGATAACTTGACAAGAAAAGGAAATTGAGCTCTGAACCCTCAGTGATCCCTGTACAGCAAGAATAAAAGCAACACAGTGGGAAATTACATTTCCATCTCTGTCTGTCTTGCCTGGATATAGTGATGGACTGAGAAATACAGAGCCTGCTATAGTTCATCCTCTTCTGGAAATGTCATCTAGTTAGCCCCCCTGGTGCCCAACCTGCAGCCCTTTGGTATATGATGCACGGTCCTTGGAACTCAGCAGTCTGTAGTGGGAACATTGATTAGCATTGATCTCCACCAGCCTCCTGTAACATGTTCCCAGTTTCATATTGTCTTCTGCAGCATACCCCCAGCCAGCAATGTATCCTCTCCACACTCTCTGACCATCATTTCCTCTATTACCTCTCTGACAGTCCTCTCAAGCATTACATACACTACTGCCCACTTTATTAGGTCCACCTTGCTAGTACCAGGTTGGCCCCCCTTTTGCCTTCAGAACTGCCTTCATTCTTTGTGGCGTAGATTCAACAAGGTGTTGGAAACTTTCCTCATCAGAGATTTTGGTCCGTCTTGACAAGAGTTGCTGTTGCCTTTCTATCATCCAGTCTTCCTATTCTCCTCTGACCAATGAACATCAACAAGGCATTTTCATGAGGGATTCAAGGTAAAGGGTTGTGCTTAGCCTCAATTGTTATTTCTAGAGGTTTCATATGACCAAGCAAAACGTCATTTATTGCGTTCAGGTCCACTTTACCTGTTACCAGCATAAACTCCCTTCAAAAACCACCAGTAATCTGGTAACCTCTGTGATACAAGGAATTCAGCTTGCTTGGCGGGCAGTGTTTAAAGGAAATCTTTCTTGCCTGGCTGTCAACCCTCTGACTTCAGTACTTTAGGTCACTGACCCAAAACAAGGACATCTGGCTTTGCTCTGACTTTCCTGATCTGTGTGCTTGGTCAATAACTCAGAGTATCAAAGCTTGTGGATTAGTACAACAGCCAGGCAGCTAGGATCTTCAGAAGGTCAGGAAAGGTTTTCTGAAGAAGACTAATCTAATCCAGGGTACCATGGAACCTTAGGGTTCTTTCAGAGGTTGCTAGGAATTCCTTAAGGAACTCTTGACTCAAGTTCCCACTGACACCATTGATCTTTTTTACCTGTCTGTGAGGGGGTAATTTTTGCCAATGACCCAAAATGTAAGGAGTATTCTTCCCAATGACTATCGCACTAATGTATCATCAGTTGTAGATGTCATTTTTAGCAGGGGTTCCCAAACACCAGAGTTATTTCAACGGTTCCTCTCTGTTGAAAAGGTTAAGAAAGGCTGGTCCAGTCTTATCAGTTTTCAAAAAGCTGGTGACACTGGACCTTGTTTGTTGTACCCCTATTAGGTAAACTGAACATCTCTTCCTCATCACATTGCAGAGAACCAATCATGTCAGTTCCTGATCTGGGTGCTTGGTCAATGACTCAAAGTATCAAAGCTTGTGGATTAGTACAACAGCCAGGCAGCTAGGATCTTCAGAAGGTCAGGAAAGGTTTTCTGAAGAAGACTAATCTAATCCAGGGTACCATGGAACCTTAGGGTTCCTTCAGAGGTTGCTAGGAATTCCTTAAGGGATTCTTGACTCAAGTTCCCACTGACACCATTGATCTTTTTTTACCTGTCTGTAAGGGGGTAATTTTTCCCAATGACCCAAAATGTAAGGAGTATTCTTCCCACTGACTATCGCACTAACGTATCTTCAGTTGTAGATGTCATTTTTAGCAGGGGTTCCCAAACACCAGAGTTATTTCAACGGTTCCTCTCTGTTGAAAAGGTTAGGCAAGGCTGGTCCAGTCTATCAGTTTGCAAAAAGCTGGTGATACTGGACCTTGTTTGTTGTACCCCTATTAGGTAAACTGAGCATCTCTTCCTTGTCACATTGCAGAGAACCAATCATGTCAGTTCTGGTCCCAAAAAGGTCTAAATTTAGAAAAAGGGTTCATAGCAGTCACTTTCCTTCCCCTGAGGCTCTACTATGAGCAACACGTGCAGCTGTTCAGTCATTCTCCATTATGAGGGCAAACGTGGCATCCACTTGGCCAGAAAGTAACCCGTACACAGCCAGAATGGATCACATTTCAAAGTCTAAGCAAGAGAGAATTATAAAGGATAAATGACTTGGGTGACATTTATGAGGGTTCTGTGTGGGCAGCCAGGGCATCGGTCAGTCAGTCACACCTGCCCTTTATTAACACCAAATAAAAAAACTACCTAGCCTGGTCATCCAGGAAGAACTGCTTCTCTTACAACCTCACCTTTCCAGAAGGCTGCCAGCCAGAATTTTCATATATAACTGCCAATGAAAGCCTGGTCGAACCATTTATTTTCAGGGACCCCCCCCCCCCCTTCATTTTACCACACCCAGTCCTGTTTCAGAAGCACTCCGCAATGTTTAGAGCACACAGCTGATCCCTTGTGTAGGGACATCTTCCAATGACACGGCTGCTCACCTGCAAATTTCCTTTGCCACTCATTAAATGAAGATTTGCTTGGTTACATGAAACCTCTAGAAATAACAATTGTGGCTAATCACTGCCCTTTTACCTTGAATTCCTCCTGAAAAATAGCAGTACCCTTCCCTGTTTGAGATCATCTAAGGCAAGGGTCTCCAAACTTTCTAATCAAGGGGACTGTTTACTGTCTTTCAGACATTAGGGGATGGGGGGGGCCTAGAGTGGCCAGTGGGAGTAGAAAATGCCCCAGCCTTAGTAGGAGTAAAAAAGTTACATAGTGTCTGTTGTCAGTAGGAGGAGGAATAGTGCCCCATCATTGGTGTCAGTGAGAGGAATGGTTCCCACTTGCTGGTGTTAGTGGAAGGAATGGTGCCTCCTTGTTGGTGTCAGTAGGAGGAATAGTGCCTCAAGGGTTGGAAAATGGCAAGAACAGGGGCCACAGCTTGGAGACCACTGATGTAAGGCATTGCTGCCTCTGACTGCTAGTTTCTATAGATTTGGATATTTTGCTGCTGTGCTGCTCACTGTTCTCCTTGCTGGAGAGGAAGCTGTACCTGAGGACCTATAACACAAGGATCTCCCTTATTTTGCTTCATCTGTTCTGTGGATCTGTGCTTTCTCTACTTCACCTGCTGTTTCTTAATCTCGACCCTACAAGTCATCAGGGGAACATGAGGAAGTAAAACCCTGCCTCTAGCAAGATGGCCCCCTCCACACAGACACAGTGTAGAACGAGGCATGTCGAACCAGTTCTGGGGAAAAGATCAGCTGAAGGTAGCCCCCAGATAATTCTGATGATTGGAGACCTTAGTTTTCTGGCTTTTTGGGTACATCTCCCATACTACAGGTATTCTTAAAATATGTCTCATGTCAGTACACTTGCCCTTTTTTGATATTTGCATAGTAGGGACTATCTGATGTCACAGGGACACTTTGGTTTCCAAGAACATGACAAGCTGGCTCGTGGATGTGCCAGGATAATAAACTGAGGCCTTTTGCACAAGGGTGGCCTGTAAAACAGGCAGTTGGGCTGTCATTTTACTGCCCACCTAAAGCCTACTATACAGTAGGAGGGGGCTGTTCACATGTTGCAATGCTTTGCATTCATTTTGTAAAGCACTGCGTAAACTGTTGGCGCTATATAAACCTTGTATAATAATAATCTCAGAAAATTGAATGCAACCTGTCAAACTTTCCTATTTGTGGGCAACATGTGGGGGTCCTAGTACAATGAACTACTGACACCTGGGGATTCTAGAACAATGACATGTTGAGCTGTGGGGGCTCCCCAGAACAATAACACTTGTGGGTCCCAGAATGATATATTAGCACTTGTGGAGCCAAATATAAGGACATTCTAACACTTGGGGGTCCCAGCACAATGACAACCTAACTTATAGGCATCCCAGTATAGTGACATCCTAACATTTTGGGGTCCCAGTATAATGGCATCCTAACACTTGGGGGTCCCAGTACAATGACAACTTAATACATAGGGGCCCCAGTATACTGACATCCTAAAACTTGGGGGACCCAGCACAATGGTAACCTAATACTTGGGGGACAGTGTAATTACATTCTAACACTTGAGCGGCCTAGAATAATACCATCCTAGCACTTGGGGGTCCCAGTATAATGACATCCTAACACTTGGGGGTCCCAGCACAATGATAACCTAATACATAGGGGTCCAAGTATAAGGACATCCTAAAAGTTGGGGTACCCAGCACAATGGCAACCTAATACTTGGGGGACAGTGTAATTACATCCTAACACTTGAGGAGCCTAGAATAATAACATCCTAGCATAATGACATCCTAACATTTGGAAGACAGTGTAATGAACACTTGGGGGTCCCAGTATAATGGTATCATAACACTTGGGAGTCCTAGCATAATGACATCCTAACATTCAGGGGTCCCAGTATAAAGACATCCTAACACATGAGGGTCCCAGAATAAAGGCATCCTAACACTTGAAGGTCCCAGTATAATGACATCCCAACACTTGAGGGTCCCAGTATAATGACATCCTAACACTTAGGGGTCCCAGAATAATGACATCCCAACACTTGAGGGTCTCAGAATAATGACATCCTAACACTTGGGGGTCCCAGAATAATGACATCCCAACACTTGAGGGTCCCAGCATAATGACATCCTAACACTTAGGGGTCCCAGAATAATGACATCCCAACACTTGAGGGTCCCAGTATAATGACATCCTAACACTTGAGGGTCCCAGAATAATGACATCCCAACACTTGGGGGTCCCAGAATAATGACATCCTAACACTTAGGGGTCCCAGAATAATGACATCCCAACACCTGAGGGTCCAAGTATAATGACATTCTAACACTTAGGGGTCCCAGAATAATGACATCCCAACACTGGAGGGTCCTAGTATAATGACATCCCAACACTTGGAGGTCCCAGTATAATGACATCCCAACACTTGAGGGTCTCAGAATAATCACATCCCAACACTTGAGGGTCCCAGTGTAATGACATCCTAACACTTGGGGGTCCCAGAATAATGATATCCCATCACTTGGGGGTCCCAGAATAATCACATCCCAACACTTGAGGGTCCCAGAATAATCACATACCAATACTTGAGGGTCCCAGTATAATGACATCCTAACACTAGAGGGTCCCAGCATAATGACATCCTAATACTTGGGGGTCCCAGAATAATGACATCCCAACACTTGATGGTCCCAGAATAATGACATCCTAACACTTGGGGGTTCCAGAATAATGAAATCCCAACACTTGAGGGTCCCAGTATAATGACATCCTAACACTTGGAGAACAGTGTAACTACATCCTAACACTTGAGGGTCCCAGAATAATCACATCCCAACACTTGAGGGTCCCAGAATAATCACATCCCAACACTTGAGGGTCCCAGAATAATCACATCCCAACACTTGAGGGTTCCACATTAATGACATCCCAACACTTGATGCTCCCAGCATAATGACATCCCAACACTTCAGGGTCCAAGAATAATCACATCCTAACACTTGAGGGTCCCAGAATAATCACATCCCAACACTTGAGGGTCCCAGTGTAATGACATCCCAACACTTGAGGGTCCCAGAATAATCACATCCCAACACTTGAGGGTCCCAGAATAATCACATCCCAACACTTGAGGGTCCCAGAATAATCACATCCCAACACTTGAGGGTCCCAGAATAATCACATCCCAACACTTAGGGGTTCCAGAATAATCGCATCCCAACACTTGAGGGTCCCAGTACGATAACAACCTAACACTAAGGGTTGTCCCAGTCTACGGTATGTTTGCGTTTATTTCGCATTTCTCTCCCTCACTCCTAGTGTTTAACTACTAAATAATGGAATTGCACTTCTAAAAATCAGATGTTTTTCCAAAACAAGTTTTAATTTTATTAGCAGAAACATTGACAAAATTCTACAGTCACCCATCCCCCCTACATATGATTCCATCGTGTTAGAAAAAAAAAATATGTATTTAGTAGACATGTCATCGGATTATTTCTTCCAGTAAACGAAGATGAGCCAAGCTACGTCCATTGTACACCATACACAGAAATCTAATGGTCACAGTGCAGCTTCATTGCACCATTTGGCAAAGTCCTCTTGTTGTACGATGATTGTAGAGCCGGACCTTCATACTGCTGAAAATCGGGATCTTCCTTAAATTGAGATCAGGCACCTGGACACTTCCTCTATCACCCTTCAAAATAAAGTTCTCAAGACATAATGACCATGGCGTACCCCGAAAACACAGCACTCCTTACCATCAGTGCCGCCAATCTAGGAGTCCTCTTCACCTGGAGGAGTGAGACTTTCATTTTCTGGGCCTATAATTATTTATATCACAGCAGCACATCTGGATTGTACGCTGTGTTAGCACTTCCACCTGGCAGTACTGAGGTCATTGGTTCAAATCCCAACCAAGGCACCACCTGTCTGGAGTTTGCATGTTCTCCCTGTGCCTGCGTGGGTTTTCTCCAGGTACTCCAATTTTCTCCCACACTCCAAAGACATGCTGTTAGGTAAATTGGCCCTAGTATGTGTATGAATGTAAGTTAGGGACCTTAGACTGTACGCTCCTTGTAGGGAAGGGACTGATGTGGATGTTCAATATATATGTAAAGTGCTGTGTAAATGGACGGCGCTATACAAGCTCCTGTAATAAGTAAATAAATGGCTAAGTAGACCATTCACTCCATCTCTCTGCCTTCTCTCTCATTTCCTCAGCCAGCTGCCACTTGCACTGTCAGCCTGATGTGGAGTGTCAGCTGGTGTGCAGGAGATGAATGAGATTGGGATGCGATTATTCTGGGACCCCCAAGTGTGCAGGAGATGAATGAGATTGGGATGTGATTATTCTGGGACCCCCAAGTGTGCAGGAGATGAATGAGATTGGTATGCGATTATTCCGGGACCCCCAAGTGTGCAGATGAATGAGATTAGTATGCGATTATTCCGGGACTCCCAAGTGTGCAGGAGATGAATGAGATTGGGACGCGATTATTCTGGGACCCCCAAGTGTGCAGGAGATGAATGAGATTGGGACGCGATTATTCTGGGACCCCCAAGTGTGCAGGAGATGAATGAGATTGGGATGTCATTATTCTGGGACCCCCAAGTGTGCAGGAGATGAATGAGATTGGGACGCGATTATTCTGGGACCCCCAAGTGTGCAGGAGATGAATGAGATTGGGATGTCATTATTCTGGGACCCCCAAGTGTGCAGGAGATGAATGAGATTGGGACGCGATTATTCTGGGACCCCCAAGTGTGCAGGAGATGAATGAGATTGGGATGCGATTATTCTGGGACCCCCAAGTGTGCAGGAGAGGAATGAGATTGGGACGCGATTATTCTGGGACCCCCAAGTGTGCAGGATACGAATGAGATTGGGACGCGATTATTCTGGGACCCCCAAGTGTGCAGGATACGAATGAGATTGGGACGCGATTATTCCGGGACCCCCAAGTGTGCAGGAGATGAATGAGATTGGGACGCGATTATTACGGGACCCCCAAGTGTGCAGGAGATGAATGAGATTTTAGCTAAATGGTTAGTACTTCCGCCTGGCAGTACTCGGGTCGTTGGTTCAAATCCCAGCCACGGCACCACCTGCCTGGAGTTTGCGTGTTCTCCCTGTGCCTGTGTGGGTTTCCTCCGGGTACTCCGGTTTCCTCCCACACTCCACCGACATGCTGGTAGGTAAATTGGATCCTGTCTAAATTGTCCCTAGTATGTGTATGTATGAATGTGAGTTAGGGACCTTAGATTGTACGCTCCTCGGGGGCGGGGACTGATGTGAATGTACAATATATATGTAAAGCGCTGCGTAAATGGACGGCGCTATATAAGTACCTGAAATAAATAAATATATATGATATTACAGGCACAAAGTCTGTCTTTTGTTCGATCAATATTTTTATGGATTATAAAGGGGAATTTATTGAGAGAGATGTTTTCTAAATGTTTTGTGATGTTTCTAGCTATACAGGGGCGGACTGACCATTTGGAAACTTGGGCACTGCCCGAGGGCCCGGGGTCAGTAAGGGGCCCCATGAGATGCCCCTGGTACCTTTTCATAGGCTTTTTTGAGTTTGGGCAAGGACACAGGGGCCCCATGATCCCAAATTGCCCAGGGGCCCCATGAGTTGTCAGTCCGCCCCTGTAGCTATAGACATGTTAAAGTGGAACTACAGCCAAAAAAAACCCAATATGGCCCCCTGCTGCTGCTCTTAAGCAAACTCCACCTCTTTTTTTACAATAATTAAGTAATACTCCCTAATCTGCGATCGCTCAATTCCTGGTGTCCCGCTCCTCTGATGTTAATTGCTGGAAGTTGGGTGGTGGGCACCTCTGGCAGGGACCACATCTCCTGGTGCACGGGGACCTTGTAGTGATTACAATGCATGGGTGAAGATGTCAATGACATGGGGTGCTACAAGACCCACAGTCCCGTAATAGTCCAGTCCCGCTTACTCCAAGCAATGGAACGAGGGTGGGCTGCCATCATCACGTACGATGCAAGACCAGCGGTGGCAAGAAAAGACCGGCCAGAGTCCAGAAAGCAGAGCAGTTCCAGTAGGCCATAACCAGACTTGGTGGGGCAGAAGATCATGGGACCATGAATTAGGATGAATGTAGGTGGGTGACGGAACCTTTATTTAAATTTAAAAAAAAAAAAAACAGGTAGAAATTGCTAAAGAGAAGGGGTGCGGGGGAGGGGAGTATTGATTTTATTTTTACTTTTTTTTTATTATTGTTTTGTCACCATAGTTGTGTATTAAAGCCATCCCCAGCCTTGCCATTTTTTCCCCCTCCTGTTTTGAGACTGATTACTCTCAATTCCCTGTAAACCTGCATCTCCACAATATACACCTTCGAAGCAAGTCTCAGCTTTCTAGAGCCCACCTACTGTCTGAACGACTTCAATCCTCAATCCCCTCACCTCTTGACCGTTAATGTCCTTGGGCCACCCCTCACAGCTATTAGCTTTTTCTGCCATCAATTATTTTTGCTTTTTATTATGTGTGGGCATGATCTTTAGGGTGTCAATTACTGTACTGCTATTCCTAAGCACTGTGAAAGAACCCATACCCTAGCATTCCTTTAGTTGTGTATGCTCCTCTCTGATGTACACTGGCTGGTGCAAACTTTAGTTCTGCAATCTGCTGATCAGTTCCTTGATTACACTCTAGTAAACTGTAATCAAGCAACTGACCAGCAGATTTTACAGTTAGGCTCCATGTACATTGCAGCTGATAAACTCACGTTTAGGAGCTTTTCTGCTTTTTTTTCAGCAGCCCCTGAACTCTCCCTAATGTTTTCCTATGTGTCCATGTACACATTGTCGTTTACAGTCATTTACAGACAGTTGAGTTTACAGTCGTTTTTTTGAACGCACCAAACTTGCATTCAAGAGTAGATTTTATCAGCGTGCCAAACGCTTGTAAATGCAGCTAACCGTGTTTATAAGTGTTTGGAATTTTTTTTTAACTCTTCATTTTCCAGATGCTGTCTAGAGCCTTTTTTTCATCATGAAAAATGCACGCAAAGAGCTTTTCCGGTACACCATATTTTGAGGTTTTGCATGAAAGAAAATATGTTAGACACCGCTGCAATAATTTCTGCACAGAAATGAGCCGGAACATCCAAACACCACAAAAAAAAAAAGACAGCTAATCGCAACAAATACTGCTCTCTCTATTTCTCTCAAAATGTCTGAAATAGTTAAATTTTTTTACTATTTTTCAGTGCATTCTGGGCATTTGGGAAGGTCTCCTGAGGTTATCTTAAAAAAACGCGCATAAACGTGGCTAAACAGATGTTTTTTTTAACCTACGTTTTCCAGCAGTCATTTTCCATCGTTCAGAAGTGTTTTCCAAATGTCCCGTGTACATGGAGCCTTAAAGTCTGAAGCACCCAGCATCCAGCAGAGAGGAACATGCACATCTAAAGGGATGCCAGAGATGTGTTCTTCAATATTACGCATCTAAAGGGATGCCAGAGATGTGTTCTTCAATATTACGCATCTAAAGGGATGCCAGAGATGTGTTCTTCAATATTACGCATCTAAAGGGATGCCAGAGATGTGTTCTTCAATATTACGCATCTAAAGGGATGCCAGAGATGTGTTCTTCAATATTACGCAAGGGCTTGTGAAAGACGATCCAAGGCAAGGTACTATCATGTTTACAGGAGCCTGCCTGCCAGCCCCTCCCACCAACCTCAGCCATACAAAGGCTTAGCAGAAAGGCCCAGTGGTCTCCAAAAGAGGTTTGTTTTTTTTTTTTTTTTTTTAAACAAAGTGATCTAAGTAAAAAATTGTAATTGCATGTTGAGCAAAACTAGGGGCAAGGGAAGGTATTACATCCGTACATCGCACTTCAGCTCTGCTTTAGTTTTCCTTCCAGCACAAACACCTTAGTAACAGGCACACAGCAAGCCTTCAAGTCCCACCAATGCGGTGGACATTGGACTGTAAGCTCCTCAGTGTCCTTTGTACATCGCTGTGGAATATGTTGGCATTATGACTGTAAATGAGTAAAATGAAGAAATCCAAATAATTCAGTAAACGTTCTGAGCCCTTCTCACTCATTCCGAGGTCAGGTTCAGACTTGGCCACGTAACATCCCGAGTTCAGTTCTTTCCTTTTTAATTTTTTTCCCCCCAGTTTTCCACAACGTATCCCGTCCAGCCCTTGGTGCCGGAGTCCCGTTACATTTTTGTGAGCCGCATTATATTGAAGCGTGCAGGGATGAAAGTCGCTCCAGAAGCATAACGGATCTCGCGGAGCATTCCGTCCCACGTCTGCTCATCTTCATTATACCTGGAAGGGCAACATACAGAAAACATTTCAATTCATTTTTTTTTTCTATGGCTGAACTGGATGGACTTTTGTCTTTTTTCAGCCAGACTAACTATGTAACTACTGTATGTAACCTGTGCTGGGGGTCATTATTGTGTATACTGATCCAACTGACACCAATGCTGGAGGTTATTAATGTGTCCACCGACTCCAATGCTGGGGGTTATTAATGTGTCCACCGTCTCCAATGCTGGGGGTTATTAATGTGTTCACTGACTCCAATGCTGGGGGTTATTAATGTGTCCACCGACTCCAATGCTGGGGGTTATTAATGTGTCCACTGTCTCCAATGCTGGAGGTTATTAATGTGTTCACTGACTCCAATGATGTGGGTTATTAATGTGTCCACTGACTCCAATGATGTGGGTTATTAATGTGTCCACCATCTCCAATGCTGGAGGTTATTAATGTGTTCACTGACTCCAATGATGGGGGTTATTAATGTGTCCACCATCTCCAGTGCTGGGGGTTATTAATGTGTCCACCGTCTCCAATGCTGGGGGTTATTAATGTGTCCACCGTCTCCAATGCTGGAGGTTATTAATGTGTTCACTGACTCCAATGATGGGGGTTATTAATGTGTCCACCATCTCCAATGCTGGGGGTTATTAATGTGTCCACCGTCTCCAATGCTGGAGGTTATTAATGTGTTCACTGACTCCAATGCTGGAGGTTATTAATGTGTTCACCGTCTCCAATGCTGGAGGTTATTAATGTGTTCACTGACTCCAATGATGGGGGTTATTAATGTGTCCACCATCTCCAATGCTGGGGGTTATTAATGTGTCCACTGTCTCCAATGCTGGAGGTTATTAATGTGTTCACTGACTCCAATGATGGGGGTTATTAATGTGTCCACCATCTCCAATGCTGGGGGTTATTAATGTGTCCACTGTCTCCAATGCTGGAGGTTATTAATGTGTTCACTGACTCCAATGCTGGGGGTTTTTAATGTGTCCACCGTCTCCAATGCTGGGGGTTATTAATGTGTCCACCGTCTCCAATGCTGGAGGTTATTAATGTGTTCACTGACTCCAATGCTGGAGGTTATTAATGTGTTCACCGTCTCCAATGCTGGAGGTTATTAATGTGTTCACTGACTCCAAAGCTGGGGGTTATTGTGTCCACTGACTCCGATGCTGGGGGTTATTAATGTGTTCACTGACTCCAATGCTGGGGATTATTAATGTGTTCACTGACTCCAATGCTGGGGGTTATTAATGTATCCATTGACTCCAATGCTGGGGGTAATTAATGTGTTCACTGACTCCAATGCTGGGAGGTAATAATGTGTCCACCGTCTCCAATGCTGGGAGGTAACAACGTGTCCACTGACTCCAATGCTGGGGGTTATTAATCTGAAGAATATATTTTAAAAAAATATTTAAAAAAAATATTTTTCATATATTTTGTAAAACGTATTTCCAAATGCAGTATATATATATATATATATACACACACTGCATGTTGAAATGTGTTTTTTATATTTTACAAAATGTAACTATGTGGACATCTGCAATCCAAAGGCTGATAGAGGGGAAGCACAGCGCTCTGTGTAAGTATTCTCTTGAGCTTCTCTAGTGTTCGCGTGAAATTAAAATGGATTTAAAGTGTATGTAAAAAACAAAAAGTTTTTGATAAAGTGACGAAGGATAAAATCCCCTGTTAGGATTTCACTGCTATCCAGGGATCCATTGGTAAGATTTTTGCTCACTTCCTTTCACTAGACAGACCCTATGGAAATAAGCGTTTGGGTTTTAGAGGATGTGGATGGAGAAGACGCACCACCAGGTTTTTTTCCTCACCTCCAGATGTCGTTCAGTTCTGTCGGCACCAATTCTTCAGTCTCGTTCTCCACTGTGGCAAATCCTCCGATAGCGAATAGCGTTCCATCCATGCTGATGAGGCTGAGGGAACTGCGCTCCTGGGGGAACTCCTTGAAATCTGCCCACCTAAGGAACCAGAGAGGGTCAGCAACAGACGACTCTTAAATATTTAGCAGATTTGATTGTGTGTGACTAGACAGTGTGCGTGTATATCCACCAATCAGCTTAAAGGTTATGACCACCCACCTAATATTGAGTAGGTCCCCATTTTGCAGCCCAAACAGCCCTGACCCATCGAGGCATGGACTCCACTAGACCTCTGAAGGCATGTTGTGGTATCTGCCACCAAGCTGTAAGTAGCAGATCCTTTAAGTCCTGTAAGTTGGGAGGTGGGGCCTCTGTGGATTGAACTTGTTTTTCCAGCACATCCCACAGATGCTCAATTGGATTGAGATCTAGAGAACTTGGAGGCCGAGTCAACACCTCAAACTCATTGTTGTGTTCCTCAAACCATTCTTGAACCATTTTGCAGTGTGGCAGGGCACATTGTCCTGCTGAGAAAGGCCACTGCCACCAGGGAATACTGTTTCCATGACGGAGTATACTTGGTCACCAACAATATGTAGGTAGGTGGTACGTATCAAGTAACATCCACATAAATGGCAGGAGCCAAGGTTTCCCAACAGAACATTGCCCAAAGCATCAGAATGCCTCCGCCGGCTTGCCTCATACTGCATCCTGGTGCCATCTGTTCCTGAGGTAAGTGACACACACCTTCCCAGCCATCCACATGATGGAAAAGAAAACGTCATTCACCAGACCAGGTCACCTTCCATTGTTCCGTGGTCCAGTTTTGATGCTCACATGCCCATTGTAGGTGCTTTTGGCTGTGGACATGGGTCAGCATGGACACCTTGACCGGTCTGCGGCTACACAGCCCCCATACACAACAAACTGCCATGAACATTTTTTCAGCTTTCAACACATCAACCTCATGGACAACATGTTCACTTGCTGCCTAATATATTCCACCCACTTTCAGATGATTCACTTTACCTGTCAGTTATCCTATGTTATGGCTGATCATATATTTATATATATACTTTATTACCAAAAGTATTGTCCCCGCCCTCCCAATCATGTGATTCAGGTGTTACAATCCCCTCCCAATCATGTGATTCAGGTGTTCCAATCCCCTCCATGGACACAGGTGTATACAATCAAGCCCCTAGGCATGCAGACTGCTTCTACAAACATTGGTGAAAG